>NC_091470.1:203257272-203490029 GCF_036971445.1 Narcine bancroftii
GAGTGTCAGTAGAAAGAGAGAGGTGGAACAGAGAGAGTCAGTAGTGAGAGAAAGACGGTAGAGAGAGGGAGTCGGTGGAGGGAGGGACGAAAGAGAGAGAGAGTCGGTAGAGAGAGAGAAGGTAGAAGGAGAGTCAGTAGACAGAGGGAGAGTCTGGAGAGAGGCGGTAGATAGAGTCGGTAGAGAGAGATGGTAGAGAGAGAGAGTCAGTAGAGAGAGAAAGTCGGTCACGGGAGACAGTCAGTAGAGACAGAGAGACACTAGAGAGAGGGATTCGGTAGAGAGAGAGACAGTAGAGAGAGAGATGGTAGAGAGAGAGATGGTAGAGAGAGAGTCGGTAGAGAGAGAGTCGGCAGAGAGAGAGAGTCGGTTGAGAGAGAGAGTCGGTGGAGATAGAGAGCCGGTAGAGAGAGAGAGTAGGTAGAGAGAGAGAGAGAGTCGGTAGAGAGAGAGAGAGTCGGTGGAGAGAGAGAGGTGGTAGACAGAGAGTCGGTACCGAGATAGAGTCGGTAGAGAGAGAGAGAAGGTAGAAAGAGAGAGTCTGTACATAGAGAGATGGTAGAGAGAGAGAGTCGGTATAGAGAGAGAGTCGGTGGAGAGAGAGAGAGACGGTAGAGAGAGAGAGAGTTGGTGGAGAGAGAGAGGTGGTAGACAGAGATTCGGTACAGAGAGAGAGAGTCGATAGCGAGAGAGAGAAGGTAGAAAGAGAGAGTCTGTACATAGAGAGATTGTAGAGAAAGAGAAAGTCGGTAGAGAGAGAGAGTCGGTAGAAGGAGAGAGGTGGTACAGAGAGAGAGTCGGTGGAGAGAGAGAGACGGTAGAGAGAGAGTCGGCAGAGAGAGAGTCGGTAGAAAGAGAGAGTCGATATAGAGAGAGACGATAGAGAGAGAGAGGCGTTAGACAATGAGAGTCAGTGGAGAGAGAGAGATGGAAGAGACAGATAGTCAGTAGAGAGAGAGAGTCAATAGAGAGAGAGATAAGGTAGAGAGAGAGTGTCGGTAGAGAGAGAGAGAGTCGGTGGAGAGAGAGTCGGTGGAGAGAGAGAGACGGTAGAGAGAGAGTCAGTACAGAGAGAGTCGGTAGAGAGAGTGTCAGTAGAGAGAGAGAGGTGGAACAGAGAGCGTCAGTAGTGAGAGAAAGACGGTAGAGAGAGGGAGTCGGTGGAGGGAGGGACGAAAGAGAAAGAGAGTCGGTAGAGAGAGAGAAGGTAGAGAGAGGGTCAGTGGAGAGAGAGAGAGTCAGTAGAGAGTGAGAGTCAGTAGAGAGAGAGAGATGGTCGACAGAGAAGGTCTGTAGAGAGAGAGAGAGTCTGGAGATAGACGGTGGATAGAGTCAGTAGAGAAAGACAGTAGAGAGAGAGAGTCGGTAGAGAGAGTGAGACGGCAGAGAGAGAGAGTCAGTGGAGAGAGAGAGACGATAGAGAGAGAGAAGGGAGAGAGAGAGAGTCGGTAGAGAGAGAGAGACGGTGGAGAGAGAGACACAGAGTCAGTAGAGAGAGAGAGATGGTAGAGAGAATCAGTAGAAGGAGAGAGATGGTAGTGTGACAATCAGTATTGAGAGAGCAACGGTAGAGAGAGAGATTCAGTAGAAAGAGAGATGGTAGAAAGAGAGTCGGTACAGAGAGAGAGTCGGTACAGAGAGAGAGTCGGTACAGAGAGAGAGTCGGTAGAGAGACAGAGAGAAAAGGTAGAGAGAGAGAGAGTTGGTAGAGAGAGAGAGTCTGTACAGAGAGAGAGAGTCGGTAGAGAGAGAGACGGTAGAGAGAGTGATAGTCTGGAGAGAGATGGTAGAGTCGGTAGAGAGAGACAGTAGAGAGAGAGAGAGTCGGTAGAGAGTGAGAGTCAGTGGAGAGAGAAAGCGAGAGTCGGTAGAGAGAGAGAGAGAGTCGATAGGGAGAGAGAGTCAGTAGAGAGAAAGAGACGGTAGAGAGTCAGTAGAGAGAGAGAGAGAGAAGGGAGAGAGAGAGAAGGTAGAGAGAGAGACGGTAGAGAGTCGGTAGAGAGAGAGACGGCAGAGAGAGAGTCGGTAGATTGGGAGTCGGTAGAGAGCGAGAAAGTCTGGAGAGAGATGGTAGATAGATTCGGTAGAGATAGACAGTAGAGTAAGAGAGAGTCGGTAGAGAGAGTGTCGGTCGAGAGAGAAAGTCGGTAGAGAGAGAGAGACACTGGAGAGAGGGCTTCGGTAGAGAGAGAGACGGTAGAGAGAGAGACGGTAGAGAGAGAGTCAGTAGAGAGAGGGAGAGTCTGGAGAGATGCGGTAGATAGAGTGGGTAGAGAGAGACGGTAGAGAGAGAGTGTCAGTAGAGAGAGAGAGTCGGTCACGAGAGAAAGTCGGTATAGAGAGACACTAGAGAGAGGGATTTTGTAGAGATAGAGACGGTAGAGAGAGAGTCGGTAGAGAGAGAGTCGGTAGAGAGAGAGTCAGTAGAGAGAGAGAGAGTCTCGAGAGAGACAGTAGATCGAGTCAGTAGAGAAAGACGGTCGAGAGAGAGAGTGAGTCGGTAGAGGGAGAGAGTCGGTCGAGAGAGAAAGTCGGTAGAGTGAGATAGACGGTAAAGAGAGAGAGAGACGGTAGAGAGAGAGACAGAGTCGGTAGAGAGAGAGTCGATAGAGAGAGAGAGTCAGTAGAGAGAGAGAGTAAGTAGAGAGAGACACGGTAGAGAGAGAGACAGAGTCGGTAGAGAGAGAATCGGTAGAGAGAGAGAGAGGCGGTAGAGAGTGAGAGTCAGTGGAGAGAGAAAGAGAGAGTCGGTAGAGAGAGAGAGAGAGTCGATAGAGAGAGAGAGTCAGTAGAGAGAGAGACACAGTAGAGAGTCGGTAGAGTGAGAGAGAGTCGGTAGATAGAGAGATGGTAGAGAGAGAGTCGGTAGAGAGGGAGTCGGTAGAGAAAGAGAGAGAAGGGAGAGAGAGATAAGGTAAAGAGAGAGTCGGTAGAGAGAGAGTCGGTAGAGAGAGAGTCAGTAGAGAGAGAGAGAGTCTCGAGAGAGACAGTAGATCGAGTCAGTAGAGAAAGACGGTAGAGAGAGAGAGTGAGTCGGTAGAGGGAGAGAGTCGGTCGAGAGAGAAAGTCGGTAGAGTGAGATAGACGGTAAAGAGAGAGAGAGACGGTAGAGAGAGAGACAGAGTCGGTAGAGAGAGAGTCGATAGAGAGAGAGAGTCAGTAGAGAGAGAGAGTAAGTAGAGAGAGTCACGGTAGAGAGAGAGACAGAGTCGGTAGAGAGAGAATCGGTAGAGAGAGAGAGAGGCGGTAGAGAGTGAGAGTCAGTGGAGAGAGAGAAAGAGAGAGTCGGTAGAGAGGGAGAGAGAGTTGATAGAGAGAGAGAGTCAGTAGAGAGAGAGACACGGTAGAGAGTCGGTAGAGTGAGAGAGAGTCGGTAGATAGAGAGATGGTAGAGAGAGAGTCGGTAGAGAGGGAGTCGGTAGAGAAAGAGAGAGAAGGGAGAGAGAGATAAGGTAGAGAGAGAGACGGTAGAGAGTCAGTAGAGAGAGAGTCGGTAGAGAGAGAGATGGTAGAAAGAGAGTCGGTAGAGAGGGAGTCTGTAGAGAGCGAGAGAGTCTGGGGAGAGACGGCAGATAGAGTCAGTAAAGAGAGACAGTAGAGTAAGAGAGAGTCGGTAGAGAGAGTGTCGGTCGAGAGAGAAAGTCGGTAGAGAGAGAGAGACACTAGAGAGAGGGATTCGGTAGAGAGAGAGACGGTAGAGAGAGAGACGGTAGAGAGAGAGATGGTAGTGTGAGAGTCGGGAGAGAGAGAGTCAGTAGAGAGAGAGAGAGTCTGGAGAGAGAAGGTAGATAGAGTCAGTAGATAAAGACAGTAGAGAGAGAGAGAGTGAGTTGGTAGAGAGAGAGAGAGTCGGTTGAGAGACAAAGTTGGTAGAGAGAGACAGATGGTAGAGAGAGAGAGTCAGTAGAGAGAGGAAGAGTCTGGTGAACGGCGGTAGATGGAGTCAGTAGAGAAAGAAGGTAGAGAGAGAGAGTGAGTCGGTAGAGAGTGAGAGTCGGTCAAGAGAGAACGTCGGTGGAGCGAGAGAGACACTAGAGTTAGGGATTCGGTAGAGAGAGAGACGGTAGAGAGAGTGACGGTGAAGAGAGAGAGACGGTAGAGAGAGAGAAGGGAGAGAGAGAGAGTCGGTAGAGAGAGAGACGGTGGAGAGAGAGAGAGAGTCGATAGAGAGAGAAGTCAGTAGAGAGAGAGAGACGGTAGAGATAGAGTCGGTAGAGAGAGAGAGAGTCTGGAGATAGACGGTGGATAGAGTCAGTAGAGAAAGACAGTAGAGAGAGAGAGTCGGTAGAGAGAGTGAGACGGCAGAGAGAGAGATGGTAGTGAGAGAGTCGGTAGAGAGAGAGTCAGTAGAGAGAGAGAGAGTCTGGAGAGAGAAGGTAGATAGAGTCAGTAGAGAAAGACAGTAGAGAGAGAGAGAGTGAGTTGGTAGAGAGAGAGAGAGTCGGTTGAGAGACAAAGTTGGTAGAGAGAGACAGATGGTAGAGAGAGAGAGTCAGTAGAGAGAGGAAGAGTCTGGTGAACGGCGGTAGATGGAGTCAGTAGAGAAAGAAGGTAGAGAGAGAGAGTGAGTCGGTAGAGAGTGAGAGTCGGTCAAGAGAGAACGTCGGTGGAGCGAGAGAGACACTAGAGTTAGGGATTCGGTAGAGAGAGAGACGGTAGAGAGAGTGACGGTAGAGAGAGAGATGGTAGAGAGAGGGTCGGTAGAGAGAGAGTCTGTAGAGAGAGAGTCGGTAGAGAGAGAGTCGGTAGAGAGAGATAGAGTCTGGAGAGAGATGGTGGATAGAGTCAGTAGAGAAAGACAGTAGACAGAGAGAGTCGGTAGAGAGAGTGAGACGCAGAGAGAGAGAGTCAGTGGAGAGAGAGAGACGGTAGAGAGAGAGAAGGAAGAGAGAGAGAGTCGGTAGAGAGAGAGACGGTGGAGAGAGAGAGAGAGTCGATAGAGAGAGAAGTCAGTAGAGAGAGAGAGACGGTAGAGAGTCGGTAGAGTGAGAGAGAGTCGGTAGAGAGAGAGATGGTAGAGAGAGAGTCGGTAGAGAGGGAGTCGGTAGAGAAAGAGAGAGAAGGGAGAGAGAGATAAGGTAGAGAGAGAGACGGTAGAGAGTCAGTAGAGAGTCGGTACAGAGAGAGATGATAGAAAGAGAGTCGGTAGAGAGGGAGTCGGTAGAGAGCGAGAGAGTCTGGAGAGAGACGGTAGATAGAGTCAGTAAAGAGAGACAGTAGAGTAAGAGAGAGTCGGTAGAGAGAGTGTCGGTCGAGAGAGAAAGTCGGTAGAGAGAGAGAGTCACTAGAGAGAGGGATTCGGTAGAGAGAGAGACGGTAGAGAGAGAGAGACGGTAGAGAGAGAGAGAGTCTGGAGATAGACGGTGGATAGAGTCAGTAGAGAAAGACAGTAGAGAGAGAGAGTCGATAGAGAGAGAAGTCAGTAGAGAGAGAGAGACGGTAGAGAGAGAGTCGGTAGAGAGAGAGAGATCTGGAGATAGACGGTGGATAGAGTCAGTAGAGAAAGACAGTAGAGAGAGAGAGTCGGTAGAGAGAGTGAGACGGCAGAGAGAGAGAGTCAGTGGAGAGAGAGAGTCGGTAAAGAGAGAAAGAGAAGGGAGAGAGAGTGAAGGTAGAGAGAGAGTCGGTAGAGAGTCAGTAGAGAGAGAGTTGGTAGAGAAAGAGAGAGTCGGTCGAGTGAGAAAGTCGGTTGACACAGAGACGGTAGAGAGAGTGAGTCTGTAGAGAAAGAGATTCTGTAGAGAGAGACACGGTAGAGGGAGAGACAGAGTCGGTAGAGAGATAGTCAGTAGAGAGAGAGAGAGGCGGTAGAGAGTGACAGTTGGTGGAGAGCGAGAGAGACGGAAGAGAGAGAGAGTCGGTAGAGAGAGAGAGTCGGTAGAGAGAGAGTCGGTAGAGAGAGAGAGTCGGTTGAGAGAGAGTCGGTAGAGAGAGAGAGAGTCTGGAGAGAGACGGTGGATAGAGTCAGTAGAGAAAGACAGTAGAGAGAGAGAGTCGGTAGAGAGAGAGAAGGTAGAAGGAGAGTCAGTAGAAAGAGGGAGAGTCTGGAGAGAGGCGGTAGATAGAGTCAGTAGAGAGAGAAAGTCGGTCACGGGAGACAGTCAGTAGAGAGAGAGAGACACTAGAGAGAGGGATTCGGTAGAGAGAGAGACAGTAGAGAGAGAGATGGTAGAAAGAGAGATGGTAGAGATAGAGTCGGTAGAGAGAGAGTCGGTAGAGAGAGAGAGTCGGTTGAGAGAGCGAGTCGGTGGAGATAGAGAGCCGGTAGAGAGAGAGAGTAGGTAGAGAGAGAGAGAGAGTCGGTAGAGAGAGAGAGAGTCGGTGGAGAGAGAGAGGTGGTAGACAGAGAGTCGGTACCGAGATAGAGTCGGTAGAGAGAGAGAGAAGGTAGACAGAGAGAGTCTGTACATAGAGAGATGGTAGAGAGAGAGAGTCGGTATAGAGAGAGAGTCGGTGGAGAGAGAGAGAGACGGTAGAGAGAGAGAGAGTTGGTGGAGAGAGAGAGGTGGTAGACAGAGATTCGGTACAGAGAGAGAGAGTCGATAGCGAGAGAGAGAAGGTAGAAAGAGAGAGTCTGTACATAGAGAGATTGTAGAGAAAGAGAAAGTCGGTAGAGAGAGAGAGTCGGTAGAAGGAGAGAGGTGGTACAGAGAGAGAGTCGGTGGAGAGAGAGAGACGGTAGAGAGAGAGTCGGCAGAGAGAGAGTCGGTAGAAAGAGAGAGTCGATATAGAGAGAGACGATAGAGAGAGAGAGGCGGTAGAGAATGAGAGTCAGTGGAGAGAGGGAGATGGAAGAGACAGATAGTCAGTAGAGAGAGAGATTCAATAGAGAGAGAGATAAGGTAGAGAGAGAGTGTCAGTAGAGAGAGAGAGACGGTAGAGAGTCGGTAGAGTGAGAGAGAGTCGGTAGAGAGAGAGATGGTAGAGAGAGAGTCGGTAGAGAGGGAGTCGGTAGAGAAAGAGAGAGAAGGGAGAGAGAGATAAGGTAGAGAGAGAGACGGTAGAGAGTCAGTAGAGAGTCGGTACAGAGAGAGATGATAGAAAGAGAGTCGGTAGAGAGGGAGTCGGTAGAGAGCGAGAGAGTCTGGAGAGAGACGGTAGATAGAGTCAGTAAAGAGAGACAGTAGAGTAAGAGAGAGTCGGTAGAGAGAGTGTCGGTCGAGAGAGAAAGTCGGTAGAGAGAGAGAGTCACTAGAGAGAGGGATTCGGTAGAGAGAGAGACGGTAGAGAGAGAGAGACGGTAGAGAGAGAGAGAGTCTGGAGATAGACGGTGGATAGAGTCAGTAGAGAAAGACAGTAGAGAGAGAGAGTCGATAGAGAGAGAAGTCAGTAGAGAGAGAGAGACGGTAGAGAGAGAGTCGGTAGAGAGAGAGAGATCTGGAGATAGACGGTGGATAGAGTCAGTAGAGAAAGACAGTAGAGAGAGAGAGTCGGTAGAGAGAGTGAGACGGCAGAGAGAGAGAGTCAGTGGAGAGAGAGAGTCGGTAAAGAGAGAAAGAGAAGGGAGAGAGAGTGAAGGTAGAGAGAGAGTCGGTAGAGAGTCAGTAGAGAGAGAGTTGGTAGAGAAAGAGAGAGTCGGTCGAGTGAGAAAGTCGGTTGACACAGAGACGGTAGAGAGAGTGAGTCTGTAGAGAAAGAGATTCTGTAGAGAGAGACACGGTAGAGGGAGAGACAGAGTCGGTAGAGAGATAGTCAGTAGAGAGAGAGAGAGGCGGTAGAGAGTGACAGTTGGTGGAGAGCGAGAGAGACGGAAGAGAGAGAGAGTCGGTAGAGAGAGAGAGTCGGTAGAGAGAGAGTCGGTAGAGAGAGAGAGTCGGTTGAGAGAGAGTCGGTAGAGAGAGAGAGAGTCTGGAGAGAGACGGTGGATAGAGTCAGTAGAGAAAGACAGTAGAGAGAGAGAGTCGGTAGAGAGAGAGAAGGTAGAAGGAGAGTCAGTAGAAAGAGGGAGAGTCTGGAGAGAGGCGGTAGATAGAGTCAGTAGAGAGAGAAAGTCGGTCACGGGAGACAGTCAGTAGAGAGAGAGAGACACTAGAGAGAGGGATTCGGTAGAGAGAGAGACAGTAGAGAGAGAGATGGTAGAAAGAGAGATGGTAGAGATAGAGTCGGTAGAGAGAGAGTCGGTAGAGAGAGAGAGTCGGTTGAGAGAGCGAGTCGGTGGAGATAGAGAGCCGGTAGAGAGAGAGAGTAGGTAGAGAGAGAGAGAGAGTCGGTAGAGAGAGAGAGAGTCGGTGGAGAGAGAGAGGTGGTAGACAGAGAGTCGGTACCGAGATAGAGTCGGTAGAGAGAGAGAGAAGGTAGACAGAGAGAGTCTGTACATAGAGAGATGGTAGAGAGAGAGAGTCGGTATAGAGAGAGAGTCGGTGGAGAGAGAGAGAGACGGTAGAGAGAGAGAGAGTTGGTGGAGAGAGAGAGGTGGTAGACAGAGATTCGGTACAGAGAGAGAGAGTCGATAGCGAGAGAGAGAAGGTAGAAAGAGAGAGTCTGTACATAGAGAGATTGTAGAGAAAGAGAAAGTCGGTAGAGAGAGAGAGTCGGTAGAAGGAGAGAGGTGGTACAGAGAGAGAGTCGGTGGAGAGAGAGAGACGGTAGAGAGAGAGTCGGCAGAGAGAGAGTCGGTAGAAAGAGAGAGTCGATATAGAGAGAGACGATAGAGAGAGAGAGGCGGTAGAGAATGAGAGTCAGTGGAGAGAGGGAGATGGAAGAGACAGATAGTCAGTAGAGAGAGAGATTCAATAGAGAGAGAGATAAGGTAGAGAGAGAGTGTCAGTAGAGAGAGAGAGTCGGTGGAGAGAGAGTCGGTGGAGAGAGAGAGACGGTAGAGAGAGAGTCAGTACAGAGAGAGTCGGTAGAGAGAGTGTCAGTAGAGAGAGAGAGGTGGAACAGAGAGCGTCAGTAGTGAGAGAAAGACGGTAGAGAGAGGGAGTCGGTGGAGGGAGGGACGAAAGAGAAAGAGAGTCGGTAGAGAGAGAGAAGGTAGAGAGAGGGTCAGTGGAGAGAGAGAGAGTCAGTAGAGAGTGAGAGTCAGTAGAGAGAGAGAGATGGTCGACAGAGAAGGTCTGTAGAGAGAGAGACAGTACAGAGAGTGTCAGTAGAGAGAGAGTCGGTGCAGAGTGAGAGTCGGTAGAGAGAGAGAGTCGGTAGAGAGAGAGAGTCGGTAGAGAGAGACACGGTAGAGAGAGGGAGTCGGTGGAGAGAGACACAGAAGATAGAGACGGTACAGAGAGGGAGTTGTTGGAGAGAGAGACGGAAGAGAGTGAGATTCAGTAGAGAGAGAGAGTCGGCAGAGAAAGAGAGACGGTAGAGAGAGAGTCAGTGGAGAGAGAGAGTCGGTAGAGAGAGAAAGAGAAGGGAGAGAGAGTGAAGGTAGAGAGAGAGTCGGTAGAGAGTCAGTAGAGAGAGAGTTGGTAGAGAAAGAGAGAGTCGGTCGAGTGAGAAAGTCGGTTGACACAGAGACGGTAGAGAGAGTGAGTCTGTAGAGAAAGAGAGTCTGTAGAGAGAGACACGGTAGAGGGAGAGACAGAGTCGGTAGAGAGATAGTCAGTAGAGAGAGAGAGAGGCGGTAGAGAGTGACAGTTGGTGGAGAGCGAGAGAGACGGAAGAGAGAGAGAGTCGGTAGAGAGAGAGAGTCGGTAGAGAGAGAGTCGGTAGAGAGAGAGAGTCGGTTGAGAGAGAGTCGGTAGAGAGAGAGAGTCTGGAGAGAGACGGTGGATAGAGTCAGTAGAGAAAGACAGTAGAGAGAGAGAGTCGGTAGAGAGAGAGAGTCAATAGAGAGAGAGAGTCGGTAGAGAGAGAGCGTTGTTAGAGAGAGAGAGTCGGTAGAGAGAGAGTCGGTGGAGAGAGAGAGACGGTATAGTGAGAGTCAGTACAGAGAGAGTCGGTAGAGAGAGTGTCAGTAGAAAGAGAGAGGTGGAACAGAGAGAGTCAGTAGTGAGAGAAAGACGGTAGAGAGAGGGAGTCGGTGGAGGGAGGGACGAAAGAGAGAGAGAGTCGGTAGAGAGAGAGAAGGTAGAAGGAGAGTCAGTAGACAGAGGGAGAGTCAGTAGAGAGTGAGAGTCAGTAGAGAGAGAGAGATGGTCGACAGAGAAGGTCTGTAGAGAGAGAGAGAGTCTGGAGATAGACGGTGGATAGAGTCAGTAGAGAAAGACAGTAGAGAGAGAGAGTCGGTAGAGAGAGTGAGACGGCAGAGAGAGAGAGTCAGTGGAGAGAGAGAGACGATAGAGAGAGAGAAGGGAGAGAGAGAGTCGGTAGAGAGAGAGAGACGGTGGAGAGAGAGACACAGAGTCAGTAGAGAGAGAGAGATGGTAGAGAGAATCAGTAGAAGGAGAGAGATGGTAGTGTGACAATCAGTATTGAGAGAGCAACGGTAGAGAGAGAGATTCAGTAGAAAGAGAGATGGTAGAAAGAGAGTCGGTACAGAGAGAGAGTCGGTACAGAGAGAGAGTCGGTACAGAGAGAGAGTCGGTAGAGAGACAGAGAGAAAAGGTAGAGAGAGAGAGAGTTGGTAGAGAGAGAGAGTCTGTACAGAGAGAGAGAGTCGGTCAAGAGAGAACATCGGTGGAGCGAGAGAGACACTAGAGTTAGGGATTCGGTAGAGAGAGAGACGGTAGAGAGAGTGACGGTAGAGAGAGAGATGCTAGAGAGAGAGTCGGTAGAGAGAGAGTCGGTAGAGAGAGAGTCGGTAGAGAGAGAGTCGGTAGAGAGAGAGAGAGTCTGGAGATAGACGGTGGATAGAGTCAGTAGAGAAAGACAGTAGAGAGAGAGAGTCGGTAGAGAGAGTGAGACGGCAGAGAGAGAGAGTCAGTGGAGAGAGAGAGACGATAGAGAGAGAGAAGGGAGAGAGAGAGAGTCGGTAGAGAGAGAGAGACGGTGGAGAGAGAGACACAGAGTCAGTAGAGAGAGAGAGATGGTAGAGAGAATCAGTAGAAGGAGAGAGATGGTAGTGTGACAATCAGTATTGAGAGAGCAACGGTAGAGAGAGAGATTCAGTAGAAAGAGAGTCGGTACAGAGAGAGAGTCGGTACAGAGAGAGAGTCGGTAGAGAGACAGAGAGAAAAGGTAGAGAGAGAGAGAGTTGGTAGAGAGAGAGAGTCTGTACAGAGAGAGAGAGTCGGTAGAGAGAGAGACGGTAGAGAGAGTGATAGTGTGGAGAGAGATGGTAGAGTCGGTAGAGAGAGACAGTAGAGAGAGAGAGAGTCGGTGGAGAGAGAGAGTCAGTTGAGAGATAAAGTCGGTAGAGAGAGAGAGACGTTAGAGAGAGTGATTCGGTAGAGTGAGCGACGGAAGAGAGAGTCGGTAGAGTGAGCGACGGAAGAGAGAGAGTCAGTAGAGAGAGAGACGGTAGAGAAAGAAAGACAGTAGAGAGGTAGTCGGTACGGAGGGAGAGTCGTTACAGAGAGAGAGTCGGTAGAGAGGGCAGAGAGAAAAGGTAGATAGAGAGAGTCGGTAGGGAGAGAGAGTCTGTAGTAAGAGAGAGAGTGGGTAGAGAGAGAGAGAGGGTAGAGAGAGATAGTCGGTAGAGAGAGAGAGTCGGTAGAGAGAGATAGTCGGTAGAGAGAGAGAGTCGGTGGAGATAGAGAGACGGTAGAGAGAGAGAGTCGGTAGAGAGAGAGAGAGTCTGTAGAGAGAGAGTTAATAGAGCGAGAGAGTCAGTAGGGAGAGAGTGTTGGTAGAGAGAGAGAGTCGGTAGAGAGAGAGTCAGTAGGAGAGAGACGGTAGAGAGAGTGTCAGTAGAGAGAGAGAGATGGAAGAGAGAGAGTCAGTAGAGAGAGAAAGACGGTAGAGAGAGGGGGTCGGTGGAGAGAGGGATGGAAGAGAGAGAGAGAGAGTCGGTAGTGAGAGAGAAGGTAGAGAGAGGGTCAGTGGAGAGAGAGAGTCAAAGAGAGTGAGAGTCAGTAGAGAGAGAGAGAGTAGGTCGACAGAGAAAGTCTGTAGAGAGAGAGATGGTAGAGAGAGTGATGGTAGAGAGAGAGTCAGTAGAGAGCGAGATGGTAGAGAGAGAGAAACGGTAGAGAGAGATTCGGTGCAGAGTGAGAGTCGGTAGAGAGAGAGAGTCTGGAGAGAGGGACACGGTAGAGAGAGGGAGTCGGTGGAGAGAGAGACAAAAGAGAGAGACGGTACAGAGAGGGAGTCTGTGGAGAGAGAGACGGAAGCGAGAGAGATTCAGTAGAGAGAGAGAGTCGGTAGAGAGATTCAGTGGAGAGAGAGAGTCGATAGAGAGAGAGAGAGAGAAGGGAGAGAGAAGGTAGAGATAGAGTCGGTAGAGAGAGAGTTGGTAGAGAGAGAGACCGTAGAGAGAGAGTCGGTAGAGAGAGAGTCGGAAGAGAGACAGAGAGAAAAGGTAGAGAGAGAGTCGGTAGAGAGAGAGAGAGTCTGTACAGAGAGAGAGTCGGTCACGAGAGACAGTCGGTAGAGAGAGAGTCGGTAGAGAGAGAGAGTCTGGAGAGAGACGGTAGATAGAGTCGGTAGATTAAGAGAGGGTCGGTAGAGAGAGTGTCGGTCGACAGAGAAAGTCGGTAGAGAGAGAGAGACGGTAGAGAGAGGTATTCGGTAGAGAGAGTGTCAGTACCGAGAGTGAGTAGGTAGAGAGAGAGTCAGTAGACAGAGGGAGAGTCTGGAGAGAGGCGGTAGATAGAGTCAGTAGAGAGAGACGATAGAGAGAGAGAGTCAGTAGAGAGAGACAGAGTCGGTCACGGGAGACAGTCAGTGGAGAGAGAGAGAGACACTAGAGAGATGGATTCGGTACAGAGAGAGACGGTAGAAAGAGAGAAGTTAGAGAGAGACGGTAGAGTAAGAGAGAGTCGGTAGAGATAGTGTCGGTCGAGAGAGAAAGTCGGTAGAGAGAGAGAGAGAAGGTAGAGAGAGGGATTCAGTAGAGAGAGAGTCAGTGCAGAGAGAGAGTAGGTAGAGAGAGAGTCAGTAGTGAGAGAGAGAGACTGGAGAGAGGCGGTAGATAGAGTCGGTAGAGAGAGACGGTAGAGAGAGAGAGTCATTAGAGAGAGAGAGTCGGTCACGAGAGACAGTCGGTAGAGAGAGAGAGACACTAGAGAGAGGGATTCAGTAGAGAGAGAACCGTAGAGAAAGAGATGGTAGAGAGAGAGTTGGTTGAGAGAGAGAGTCTGGAGAGAGACGGTAGATAGAGTCAGTAGAGTAAGACGGTAGAGAGAGAGAGTGAGTCGGTAGAGAGAGAGATTCGGTTGAGAGAGAAAGTCGCTAGAGAGAGACAGACGGTAGAGAGAGAGACCGTAGAGAGAGAGTAACTAGAGGGTCGGTAGAGAGAGAGAGTCAGTAGAGAGAGAGTCGGTGGAGAGAGAGAGACGGTAGAGAGAGGGTCGGTACAGAGGGAGAGTCCATAGAGAGAGAGAAAGAATGTAGAGAGAGAGATTCGGTAGAGACAGAGTCGGTAGAGAGGGAGAGAGTCGGTTGAGAGAGAGAGTCGGTGGAGAGGGTGAGTTGGTAGAGAGAGATAGTCGGTAGAGAGATAGAGTCGGGAGAGAGAGTCGGTAGAGAGAGAGTCGGTTGAGAGAGAGTGTCGGTGGAGAGAGGGTGTCGGTAGAGAGAGAGAGTCGGTAGAGAGAGAAAGAGTCGGTAGAGAGAGAGAGATTCGGTGGAGAGAGAGAGGTGGTAGACAGATAGTCGGTATAGAGAGAGAGTCGGTAGAGAGAGAGAGAAGGTGGAAAGAGAGAGTCTGTACATAGAGAGACGGTAGAGAGAGAGAGAGTCGGTAGAGAGAGAGAGTCGGTAGAGGGAGAGAGGCGGTAGAGAGAGAGAGTCAGTGGAGAGAGAGACGGTAGAGAGAGAGAGTTGGTAGAAAGAGAGAGTCGATAGAGAGGGAGAGAAACGATAAAGAGAGAGAGGCGGTAGAGAATGAGAGTCGGTGTAGAGAGAGATATGGAAGAGAGAGAGAGTCGGTAGAGAGAGAGAGTCAATAGAGAGAGAGAGTCGGTAGAGAGAGAGCGTTGTTAGAGAGAGAGAGTCGGTAGAGAGAGAGTCGGTGGAGAGAGAGAGACGGTATAGTGAGAGTCAGTACAGAGAGAGTCGGTAGAGAGAGTGTCAGTAGAGAGAGAGAGGTGGAACAGAGAGAGTCAGTAGTGAGAGAAAGACGGTAGAGAGAGGGAGTCGGTGGAGGGAGGGACGAAAGAGAGAGAGAGTCGGTAGAGAGAGAGAAGGTAGAGAGAGAGTCAGTAGACAGAGGGAGAGTCTGGAGAGAGGCGGTAGAGTCGGTAGAGAGAGATGGTAGAGAGAGACAGTCAGTAGAGAGAGAAAGTCGGTCACGGGAGACAGTCAGTAGAGAGAGAGAGACACTAGAGAGAGGGATTCGGTAGAGAGAGAGACAGTAGAGAGAGAGATGGTAGAGAGAGAGATGGTAGAGAGAGTGTCGGTAGAGAGAGAGTCGGTAGAGAGAGAGAGTCGGTTGAGAGAGAGAGTCGGTGGAGATAGAGAGCCGGTAGAGAGAGAGAGTAGGTAGAGAGAGAGAGAGTCGGTAGAGAGAGAGAGAGTCGGTGGAGAGAGAGAGGTGGTAGACAGAGAGTCGATACCGAGATAGAGTCGGTAGAGAGAGAGAGAAGGTTGAAAGAGAGAGTCTGTACATAGAGAGATGGTAGAGAGAGAGAGAGAGTCGGTATAGAGGGAGAGTCGGTGGAGAGAGAGAGAGACGGTAGAGAGAGAGAGAGTTGGTGGAGAGACAGAGGTGGTAGACAGAGATTCGGTACAGAGAGAGAGAGTCGATAGCGAGAGAGAGAAGGTAGAAAGAGAGAGTCTGTACATAGAGAGATTGTAGAGAAAGAGAAAGTCGGTAGAGAGAGAGAGTCGGTAGAAGGAGAGAGGTGGTACAGAGAGAGAGTCGGTGGAGAGAGAGAGACGGTAGAGAGAGAGTCGGCAGAGAGAGAGTCGGTAGAAAGAGAGAGTCGATATAGAGAGAGACGATAGAGAGAGAGAGGCGGTAGAGAATGAGAGTCAGTGGAGAGAGAGAGATGGAAGAGACAGATAGTCAGTAGAGAGAGAGAGTCAATAGAGAGAGAGAGAAGGTAGAGAGAGAGTGTCGGTAGAGAGAGAGAGTCGGTGGAGAGAGAGTCGGTGGAGAGAGAGAGACGGTAGAGAGAGAGTCAGTACAGAGAGAGTCGGTAGAGAGAGTGTCAGTAGAGAGAGAGAGGTGGAACAGAGAGAGTCAGTAGTGAGAGAAAGACGGTAGAGAGAGGGAGTCGGTGGAGGGAGGGACGAAAGAGAAAGAGAGTCGGTAGAGAGAGAGAAGGTAGAGAGAGGGAGTCGGTGGAGAGAGAGACAGAAGATAGAGACAGTACAGAGAGGGAGTTGTTGGAGAGAGAGACGGAAGAGAGTGAGATTCAGTAGAGAGAGAGAGTCGGCAGAGAAAGAGAGACGGTAGAGAGAGAGTCAGTGGAGAGAGAGAGTCGGTAGAGAGAGAAAGAGAAGGGAGAGAGAGTGAAGGTAGAGAGAGAGTCGGTAGAGAGTCAGTAGAGAGAGAGTTGGTAGAGAAAGAGAGAGTCGGTCGAGTGAGAAAGTCGGTTGACACAGAGACGGTAGAGAGAGTGAGTCTGTAGAGAAAGAGAGTCTGTAGAGAGAGACACGGTAGAGGGAGAGACAGAGTCGGTAGAGAGAGAGTCGGTAGAGAGAGAGAGTCGGTTGAGAGAGAGTCGGTAGAGAGAGAGAGAGTCTGGAGAGAGACGGTGGATAGAGTCAGTAGAGAAAGACAGTAGAGAGAGAGAGTCGGTAGAGAGAGTGAGACGGCAGAGAGAGAGAGTCAGTGGAGAGAGAGAGACGGTAGAGAGAGAGAAGGGAGAGAGAGAGAGTCGGTAGAGAGAGAGAGACGGTGGAGAGAGAGACACAGAGTCAGTAGAGAGAGAGAGATGGTAGAGAGAATCAGTAGAAGGAGAGAGATGGTAGAGTGACAATCAGTATTGAGAGAGCAACGGTAGAGAGAGACATTCAGTAGAAAGAGAGATGGTAGAAAGAGAGTTGGTACAGAGAGAGAGTCGGTACAGAGAGATAGTCGGTGGAGAGACAGAGTGAAAAGGTAGAGAGAGAGAGAGTTGGTAGAGAGAAAGATGGTAGAGAGAGAGTCGGTAGAGAGAGAGTCAGTAGAGAGAGAGAGAGTCTGGAGAGAGACGGTAGATAGAGTCAGTAGAGAAAGACAGTAGAGAGAGAGAGTGAGTTGGTAGAGAGAGAGAGTCGGTTGAGAGAGAAAGTCGGTAGAGAGAGAGAGATGGTAGAGATAGAGAGTCAGTAGGGAGAGGAAGAGTTTGGTGAGAGTCGGTAGATGGAGTCGGTAGAGAGAGATGGTAAAGAGAGAGAGTCGGTCACGAGAGAAAGTCGGTAGAGGGAGAGAGACACTAGAGGGAGGGATTCGGTATAGAGAGAGATGGTAGAGAGAGAGAGGGTAGAGAGAGAGATGGTAGAGAGAGAGTCGGTAGAGAGAGATTCGGTAGAGAGAGAGAGAGTCCGGAGAGAGACGGTAGATAGAGTCAGTAGAGAAAGAAGGTAGAGAGAGAGAGTGAGTCGGTAGAGAGTGAGAGTCGGTCAAGAGAGAACGTCGGTGGAGCGAGAGAGACACTAGAGTTAGGGATTCGGTAGAGGGAGAGACGGTAGAGAGAGTGACGGTAGAGAGTGAGATGGTAGAGAGAGAGTCGGTAGAGAGAGGTCGGTAGGGAGAGAGTCGGTAGAGAGAGAGTCGGTAGAGAGAGAGAGAGTCTGGAGAGAGACGGTGGATAGAGTCAGTAGACAAAGACAGTAGAGAGAGAGAGTCGGTAAAGAGAGTGAGACGGCAGAGAGAGAGAGTCAGTGGAGAGAGAGAGATGGTAGAGAGAGAGAAGGGAGAAAGAGAGAGTCGGTAGAGAGAGAGAGTTGGTGGAGAGAGAGAGAGAGTCGATAGAGAGAGAGAGTCAGTAGAGAGAGAGAGATGGTAGAGAGTCGGTAGAGTGAGAGAGAGTCGGTAGAGAGAGAGATGGTAGAGAGAGAGTCGGTAGAGAGGGAGTCGGTAGAGAAAGAGAGAGAAGGGAGAGAGAGATAAGGTAGAGAGAGAGTCGGTAGAGAGGGAGTCAGTAGAGAGCGAGAGAGTCTGGAGAGAGACAGTAGATAGAGTCAGTAAAGAGAGACAGTAGAGTAAGAGAGAGTCGGTAGAGAGAGTGTCGGTCGAGAGAGAAAGTCGGTAGAGAGAGAGAGACACTAGAGAGAGGGATTCGGTAGAGAGAGAGATGGTAGAGAGAGAGACGGTAGAGAGAGAGATGGTAGAGAGAGAGTCGGTAGAGAGAGAGTCAGTAGAGAGAGAGAGAGTCTGGAGAGAGACGGTAGATAGAGAAAGACAGTACAGAGAGAGAGTGAGTTGGTAGAGAGAGAGAGTCGGTTGAGAGAGAAAGTCGGTAGAGATAGAGAGATGGTAGAGAGAGAGAGTCAGTAGAGAGAGGAAGAGTCTGGAGAGAGGCGGTAGTTGGAGTCGGTAGAGTGAGATGGTAAAGAGAGAGAGTCGGTAACGAGAGAAAGTCGGTAGAGGGAGAGAGACACTAGAGGGAGGGATTCGGTATAGAGAGAGATGGTAGAGAGAGAGACGGTAGAGAGAGAGATGGTAGAGAGAGAGTCAGAGAGAGATTCGGTAGAGAGAGAGAGAGTCTGGAGAGATACGGTAGATAGAGTCAGTAGAGAAAGAAGGAAGAGAGAGAGAGTGAGTCGGTAGAGAGTGAGAGTCGGTCAAGAGAGAACGTCGGTGGAGCGAGAGAGACACTAGAGTTAGGGATTCGGTAGAGAGAGAGACGGTAGAGAGAGTGACGGTAGAGAGAGAGATGCTAGAGAGAGAGTCGGTAGAGAGAGAGTCGGTAGAGAGACAGTAGATAGAGTCAGTAGAGAAAGAAGGTAGAGAGAGAGAGTGAGTCGGTAGAGAGTGAGAGTCGGTCAAGAGAGAACGTCGGTGGAGCGAGAGAGACACTAGAGTTAGGGATTCGGTAGAGGGAGAGACGGTAGAGAGAGTGACGGTAGAGAGTGAGATGGTAGAGAGAGAGTCGGTAGAGAGAGGTCGGTAGGGAGAGAGTCGGTAGAGAGAGAGTCGGTAGAGAGAGAGAGAGTCTGGAGAGAGACGGTGGATAGAGTCAGTAGACAAAGACAGTAGAGAGAGAGAGTCGGTAAAGAGAGTGAGACGGCAGAGAGAGAGAGTCAGTGGAGAGAGAGAGATGGTAGAGAGAGAGAAGGGAGAAAGAGAGAGTCGGTAGAGAGAGAGAGTTGGTGGAGAGAGAGAGAGAGTCGATAGAGAGAGAGAGTCAGTAGAGAGAGAGAGATGGTAGAGAGTCGGTAGAGTGAGAGAGAGTCGGTAGAGAGAGAGATGGTAGAGAGAGAGTCGGTAGAGAGGGAGTCGGTAGAGAAAGAGAGAGAAGGGAGAGAGAGATAAGGTAGAGAGAGAGTCGGTAGAGAGGGAGTCAGTAGAGAGCGAGAGAGTCTGGAGAGAGACAGTAGATAGAGTCAGTAAAGAGAGACAGTAGAGTAAGAGAGAGTCGGTAGAGAGAGTGTCGGTCGAGAGAGAAAGTCGGTAGAGAGAGAGAGACACTAGAGAGAGGGATTCGGTAGAGAGAGAGATGGTAGAGAGAGAGACGGTAGAGAGAGAGATGGTAGAGAGAGAGTCGGTAGAGAGAGAGTCAGTAGAGAGAGAGAGAGTCTGGAGAGAGACGGTAGATAGAGAAAGACAGTACAGAGAGAGAGTGAGTTGGTAGAGAGAGAGAGTCGGTTGAGAGAGAAAGTCGGTAGAGATAGAGAGATGGTAGAGAGAGAGAGTCAGTAGAGAGAGGAAGAGTCTGGAGAGAGGCGGTAGTTGGAGTCGGTAGAGTGAGATGGTAAAGAGAGAGAGTCGGTACGAGAGAAAGTCGGTAGAGGGAGAGAGACACTAGAGGGAGGGATTCGGTATAGAGAGAGATGGTAGAGAGAGAGACGGTAGAGAGAGAGATGGTAGAGAGAGAGTCAGAGAGAGATTCGGTAGAGAGAGAGAGAGTCTGGAGAGATACGGTAGATAGAGTCAGTAGAGAAAGAAGGAAGAGAGAGAGAGTGAGTCGGTAGAGAGTGAGAGTCGGTCAAGAGAGAACGTCGGTGGAGCGAGAGAGACACTAGAGTTAGGGATTCGGTAGAGAGAGAGACGGTAGAGAGAGTGACGGTAGAGAGAGAGATGCTAGAGAGAGAGTCGGTAGAGAGAGAGTCGGTAGAGAGACAGTAGATAGAGTCAGTAGAGAAAGAAGGTAGAGAGAGAGAGTGAGTCGGTAGAGAGTGAGAGTCGGTCAAGAGAGAACGTCGGTGGAGCGAGAGAGACACTAGAGTTAGGGATTCGGTAGAGGGAGAGACGGTAGAGAGAGTGACGGTAGAGAGTGAGATGGTAGAGAGAGAGTCGGTAGAGAGAGGTCGGTAGGGAGAGAGTCGGTAGAGAGAGAGTCGGTAGAGAGAGAGAGAGTCTGGAGAGAGACGGTGGATAGAGTCAGTAGACAAAGACAGTAGAGAGAGAGAGTCGGTAAAGAGAGTGAGACGGCAGAGAGAGAGAGTCAGTGGAGAGAGAGAGATGGTAGAGAGAGAGAAGGGAGAAAGAGAGAGTCGGTAGAGAGAGAGAGTTGGTGGAGAGAGAGAGAGAGTCGATAGAGAGAGAGAGTCAGTAGAGAGAGAGAGATGGTAGAGAGTCGGTAGAGTGAGAGAGAGTCGGTAGAGAGAGAGATGGTAGAGAGAGAGTCGGTAGAGAGGGAGTCGGTAGAGAAAGAGAGAGAAGGGAGAGAGAGATAAGGTAGAGAGAGAGTCGGTAGAGAGGGAGTCAGTAGAGAGCGAGAGAGTCTGGAGAGAGACAGTAGATAGAGTCAGTAAAGAGAGACAGTAGAGTAAGAGAGAGTCGGTAGAGAGAGTGTCGGTCGAGAGAGAAAGTCGGTAGAGAGAGAGAGACACTAGAGAGAGGGATTCGGTAGAGAGAGAGATGGTAGAGAGAGAGACGGTAGAGAGAGAGATGGTAGAGAGAGAGTCGGTAGAGAGAGAGTCAGTAGAGAGAGAGAGAGTCTGGAGAGAGACGGTAGATAGAGAAAGACAGTACAGAGAGAGAGTGAGTTGGTAGAGAGAGAGAGTCGGTTGAGAGAGAAAGTCGGTAGAGATGGAGAGATGGTAGAGAGAGAGAGTCAGTAGAGAGAGGAAGAGTCTGGAGAGAGGCGGTAGTTGGAGTCGGTAGAGTGAGATGGAAAAGAGAGAGAGTCGGTAACGAGAGAAAGTCGGTAGAGGGAGAGAGACACTAGAGGGAGGGATTCGGTATAGAGAGAGATGGTAGAGAGAGAGACGGTAGAGAGAGAGATGGTAGAGAGAGAGTCAGAGAGAGATTCGGTAGAGAGAGAGAGAGTCTGGAGAGATACGGTAGATAGAGTCAGTAGAGAAAGAAGGAAGAGAGAGAGAGTGAGTCGGTAGAGAGTGAGAGTCGGTCAAGAGAGAACGTCGGTGGAGCGAGAGAGACACTAGAGTTAGGGATTCGGTAGAGAGAGAGACGGTAGAGAGAGTGACGGTAGAGAGAGAGATGCTAGAGAGAGAGTCGGTAGAGAGAGAGTCGGTAGAGAGACAGTAGATAGAGTCAGTAAAGAGAGACAGTAGAGTAAGAGAGAGTCGGTAGAGAGAGTGTCGGTCGAGAGAGAAAGTCGGTAGAGAGAGAGAGATGGTAGAGAGAGAGAGTCAGTAGAGAGAGGAAGAGTCTGGAGAGAGGCGGTAGTTGGAGTCGGTAGAGTGAGATGGTAAAGAGAGAGAGTCGGTAACGAGAGAAAGTCGGTAGAGGGAGAGAGACACTAGAGGGAGGGATTCGGTATAGAGAGAGATGGTAGAGAGAGAGACGGTAGAGAGAGAGATGGTAGAGAGAGAGTCGTTAGAGAGAGATTCGGTAGAGAGAGAGAGAGAGTCTGGAGAGATACGGTAGATAGAGTCAGTAGAGAAAGAAGGAAGAGAGAGAGAGTGAGTCGGTAGAGAGTGAGAGTCGGTCAAGAGAGAACGTCGGTGGAGCGAGAGAGACACTAGAGTTAGGGATTCGGTAGAGAGAGAGATGGTAGAGAGAGTGACGGTAGAGAGAGAGATGCTAGAGAGAGTGTCGGTAGAGAGAGAGTCGGTAGAGAGAGAGTCGGTAGAGAGAGAGTCGGTAGAGAGAGAGAGAGTCTGGAGATAGACGGTGGATTGAGTCAGTAGAGAAAGACAGTAGAGAGAGAGAGTCGGTAGAGAGAGTGAGACGGCAGAGAGAGAGAGTCAGTGGAGAGAGAGAGACGATAGAGAGAGAGAAGGGAGAGAGAGAGAGTCGGTAGAGAGAGAGAGACGGTGGAGAGAGAGACACAGAGTCAGTAGAGAGAGAGAGATGGTAGAGAGAATCAGTAGAAGGAGAGAGATGGTAGTGTGACAATCAGTATTGAGAGAGCAACGGTAGAGAGAGAGATTCAGTAGAAAGAGAGATGGTAGAAAGAGAGTCGGTACAGAGAGAGAGTCGGTACAGAGAGAGAGTCGGTACAGAGAGAGAGTCGGTAGAGAGACAGAGAGAAAAGGTAGAGAGAGAGAGTTGGTAGAGAGAGAGAGTCTGTACAGAGAGAGAGAGTCGGTAGAGAGAGAGACGGTAGAGAGAGTGATAGTCTGGAGAGAGATGGTAGAGTCGGTAGAGAGAGACAGTAGAGAGAGAGAGAGTCGGTGGAGAGAGAGAGTCAGTTGAGAGATAAAGTCGGTAGAGAGAGAGAGACGTTAGAGAGAGTGATTCGGTAGAGTGAGCGACGGTAGAGAGAGAGTCAGTAGAGAGAGAGACGGTAGAGAAAGAAAGACAGTAGAGAGGTAGTCGGTACAGAGGGAGAGTCGTTACAGAGAGAGAGTCGGTAGAGAGGCAGAGAGAAAAGGTAGATAGAGACAGTCGGTAGGGAGAGAGAGTCTGTAGTAAGAGAGAGAGTGGGTAGAGAGAGAGAGAGGGTAGAGAGAGATAGTCGGTAGAGAGAGAGAGATGGCAGAGAGAGGGAGTCGGTGTGAGAGAGATGGAAGAGAGAGAGAGTTGGTAGAGAGAGAGAGACAGTATAGAGATTCGGTGGAGAAAGAGAGACGGTAGAGAGAGAGAGAGAGGCGGTAGAGAGTGAGAGTCATTGGAGAGAGAAAGCGAGAGTCGGTAGAGAGAGAGAGAGAGTCGATAGGGAGAGAGAGTCAGTAGAGAGAGAGAGACGGTAGAGAGTCAGTAGAGAGAGAGAAGGGAAAGAGAGAGAAGGTAGAGAGAGAGATGGTAGAGAGTCGGTAGAGAGAGAGACGGCAGAGAGAGAGTCGGTAGATTGGGAGTCGGTAGAGAGCGAGAAAGTCTGGAGAGAGATGGTAGATAGATTCGGTAGAGATAGACAGTAGAGTAAGAGAGAGTCGGTAGAGAGAGTGTCGGTCGAGAGAGAAAGTCGGTAGAGAGAGAGAGACACTGGAGAGAGGGCTTCGGTAGAGAGAGAGACAGTAGAGAGAGACGGTAGAGAGAGAGTCAGTAGAGAGAGGGAGAGTCTGGAGAGAGGCGGTAGATAGAGTGGGTAGAGAGAGACGGTAGAGAGAGAGTGTCAGTAGAGAGAGAGAGTCGGTCACGAGAGAAAGTCGGTATAGAGAGACACTAGAGAGAGGGATTTTGTAGAGATAGAGACGGTAGAGAGAGAGTCGGTAGAGAGAGAGTCGGTAGAGAGAGAGTCAGTAGAGAGAGAGAGAGTCTCGAGAGAGACAGTAGATCGAGTCAGTAGAGAAAGACGGTCGAGAGAGAGAGTGAGTCAGTAGAGGGAGAGAGTCGGTCGAGAGAGAAAGTCGGTAGAGTGAGATAGACGGTAAAGAGAGAGAGAGACGGTAGAGAGAGAGACAGAGTCGGTAGAGAGAGAGTCGATAGAGAGAGAGAGTCAGTAGAGAGAGAGAGTAAGTAGAGAGAGTCACGGTAGAGAGAGAGACAGAGTCGGTAGAGAGAGAATCGGTAGAGAGAGAGAGAGGCGGTAGAGAGTGAGAGTCAGTGGAGAGAGAGAAAGAGAGAGTCGGTAGAGAGAGAGAGAGTCGATAGAGAGAGAGAGTCAGTAGAGAGAGAGACACGGTAGAGAGTCGGTAGAGTGAGAGAGAGTCGGTAGATAGAGAGATGGTAGAGAGAGAGTCGGTAGAGAGGGAGTCGGTAGAGAAAGAGAGAGAAGGGAGAGAGAGATAAGGTAGAGAGAGAGACGGTAGAGAGTCAGTAGAGAGAGAGTCGGTAGAGAGAGAGATGGTAGAAAGAGAGTCGGTAGAGAGGGAGTCTGTAGAGAGCGAGAGAGTCTGGAGAGAGACGGCAGATAGAGTCAGTAAAGAGAGACAGTAGAGTAAGAGAGAGTCGGTAGAGAGAGTGTCGGTCGAGAGAGAAAGTCTGTAGAGAGAGAGAGACACTAGAGAGAGGGATTCGGTAGAGAGAGAGACGGTAGAGAGAGAGACGGTAGAGAGAGAGATGGTAGTGAGAGAGTCGGTAGAGAGAGAGTCAGTAGAGAGAGAGAGAGTCTGGAGAGAGAAGTTAGATAGAGTCAGTAGAGAAAGACAGTAGAGAGAGAGAGAGTGAGTTGGTAGAGAGAGAGAGTCGGTTGAGAGACAAAGTTGGTAGAGAGAGACAGATGGTAGAGAGAGAGAGTCAGTAGAGAGAGGAAGAGTCTGGTGAACGGCGGTAGATGGAGTCAGTAGAGAAAGAAGGTAGAGAGAGAGAGTGAGTCGGTAGAGAGAGAGTCGGTAGAGAGAGAGTCAGTAGAGAGAGAGAGAGTCTCGAGAGAGACAGTAGATCGAGTCAGTAGAGAAAGACGGTCGAAGAAAAAGGGAGGCGTACATTAGATATAAGAAGCATGGAGTTAAGGAGATGTTTGAAAGATACATTGAATGTAAGAGGAATCTTAAGAGAGGAATTAGGAAAGCTAAAAGAAGGTACGAGAAAACTATGGCAAGCAGGGTGAAAACAAATCCAAAAGAGTTCTACAAATATGTTAATGGTAAGAGGAAAGCTAGAGACAAAATTGGTCCCTTAGAAAATCAGAGTGGAAAACTGTGTGTGGAACCTAGAGAAATGGGGGAGATATTGAACAGTTTCTTTTCTTCGGTATTCACTAAGGAGAAGGATATTGGGAGATGTGGGATAAAAAAAGCAAATTGGGTAAATATGGGGAATATAGAGATTACAAAAGGTGTAGTTTTAAGGCTTTTGAAGAATATAAAGGTGGATAAGTCTCCAGGACCAGACGGGATCTTCCCCAGGACATTGAGAGAAGTGAAGGAGGAAATAGCAGAGGCTCTGGCGGTAATTTTTCGAATGTCATTAGATATGGGGATAGTGCCGGAGGATTGGCGCATTGCGCATGTGGTTCCGTTATTTAAAAAGGGTTCAAGGAGGAAGCCTGGCAACTATCGGCCTGTAAGTTTGACGTCTGTGGTAGGTAAATTAATGGAGAAAATTCTTAGAGATAGTACTTATAAACATCTGGATAGACAGGGTCTGATCAGGAGTACTCAACATGGATTTGTGGGAGGAAGGTCATGTTTGACCAATCTGATTGAATTTTTTGAAGAGGTGACTAGGAATGTGGATGAGGGTAGCGCAGTGGATGTTGTCTATATGGACTTCAGTAAGGCCTTCGATAAGGTACCACATGGAAGGTTAGTTAGGAAGGTGCAGTCTTTAGGTATAAATTTTGAGATAGTCAAATGGATTGAACATTGGCTGAAAGGGAGAGGCCAGAGAGTGGTAGTGGATAATTGTCTGTCAGGTTGGAGGCCGGTGACCAGTGGTGTGCCTCAAGGATCTGTATTGGGCCCATTGTTGTTCGTTATATACATTAATGATCTAGATGATGGGGTGGTGAATTGGATTAGTAAATATGCAGACGATACTAAGATAGGTGGAATAGTGGATAATGAAGAAGGTTTTCTAGGATTGCAGAGGGATTTGGGCTGCTTAGAAAAGTGGGCTGAAAAATGGCAGATGGAATTTAATGCTGATAAGTGTGAGGTGCTTCATTTTGGTAAGAAGAATCAGAATAGGACATATGTGGTAAATGGGAGAGCATTGAGGAATACAGAAGAGCAGAAAGATTTAGGAGTGACGGTACATCGTTCCCTGAAGGTAGAAACTCACGTGAATAGGTTGGTGAAGAAGGCTTTTAGTATGCTGGCCTTTATCAATCATTGCATGGAATATAGGAGTTGGGAGGTGATGTTGAGATTGTATAAGACGTTGGTGCGGCCTAATTTGGAGTTCTGTGTGCAGTTCTGGTCGCCTAATTATAGGAAGGATATAAACAGAGTGGAGAGAGTGCAGAGAAGGTTTACCAGAATGTTGCCTGGGTTTAAGCATCTGGAGTATGGGGAGAGATTGGACAGATTGGGTCTTTATTCTTTGGAGCGTAGAAGGTTGAGAGGGGATTTGATAGAAGTATTTAAGATTATGAAAGGGATAGACAGAGTGGATGTGGATAGACTATTTCCGTTAAGAGGAGGAAAGATTAAAACAAGAGGACATGAGTTAAGAATTAAGGGGCAGAGGTTTAGAGGTAACATGAGGGGGAACTTCTTTACTCAGAGAGTGGTAGCTGTGTGGAATGATCTTCCGGGAGAAATAGTGGCGGCGGAGTCAATTGTATTATTTAAGAAAAGGTTGGACAGGTATATGGATGAGAGGAAGATGGAGGGTTATGGGCATTGTGCAGGGAGGTGGGATTAGAAAGGGGTGTTTGGTTCGGTGCGGACTAGAAGGGCCTAATGGCCTGTTTCCGTGCTGTAATTGTTATTATTATTATATTATTATTATTAGAGTGAGAGTCGGTCAAGAGAGAACGTCGGTGGAGCGAGAGAGACACTAGAGTTAGGGATTCGGTAGAGAGAGAGACGGTAGAGAGAGTGACGGTAGAGAAAGAGATGGTAGAGAGAGGGTCGGTAGAGAGAGAGTCTGTAGAGAGAGAGTCGGTAGAGAGAGAGTCCGTAGAGAGAGATAGAGTCTGGAGAGAGACGGTGCATAGAGTCAGTAGAGAAAGACAGTAGACAGAGAGAGTCGGTAGAGAGAGTGAGACGGCAGAGAGAGAGAGTCAGTGGAGAGAGAGAGACGGTAGAGAGAGAGAAGGGAGAGAGAGAGAGTCGGTAGAGAGAGAGACGGTGGAGAGAGAGAGAGAGTCGATAGAGAGAGAAGTCAGTAGAGAGAGAGAGACGGTAGAGAGAGAGTCGGTAGAGAGAGAGAGAGTCTGGAGATAGACGGTGGATAGAGTCAGTAGAGAAAGACAGTAGAGAGAGAGAGTCGGTGGAGAGAGTGAGACGGAAGAGAGACAGAGTCAGTGGAGAGAGAGAGACGATAGAGAGAGAGAAGGGAGAGAGAGAG
Source organism: Narcine bancroftii (assembly GCF_036971445.1). Classification (NCBI taxonomy): domain Eukaryota; kingdom Metazoa; phylum Chordata; class Chondrichthyes; order Torpediniformes; family Narcinidae; genus Narcine; species Narcine bancroftii. Next base: position 203,283,593 of record NC_091470.1, read on the forward strand.
AGTCGGTAGAGAGAGAGAGACGGTGGAGAGAGAGACACAGAGTCAGTAGAGAGAGAGAGATGGTAGAGAGAATCAGTAGAAGGAGAGAGATGGTAGTGTGACAATCAGTATTGAGAGAGCAACGGTAGAGAGAGAGATTCAGTAGAAAGAGAGTCGGTACAGAGAGAGAGTCGGTACAGAGAGAGAGTCGGTAGAGAGACAGAGAGAAAAGGTAGAGAGAGAGAGAGTTGGTAGAGAGAGAGAGTCTGTACAGAGAGAGAGAGTCGGTAGAGAGAGAGACGGTAGAGAGAGTGATAGTGTGGAGAGAGATGGTAGAGTCGGTAGAGAGAGACAGTAGAGAGAGAGAGAGTCGGTGGAGAGAGAGAGTCAGTTGAGAGATAAAGTCGGTAGAGAGAGAGAGACGTTAGAGAGAGTGATTCGGTAGAGTGAGCGACGGAAGAGAGAGTCGGTAGAGTGAGCGACGGAAGAGAGAGAGTCAGTAGAGAGAGAGACGGTAGAGAAAGAAAGACAGTAGAGAGGTAGTCGGTACGGAGGGAGAGTCGTTACAGAGAGAGAGTCGGTAGAGAGGGCAGAGAGAAAAGGTAGATAGAGAGAGTCGGTAGGGAGAGAGAGTCTGTAGTAAGAGAGAGAGTGGGTAGAGAGAGAGAGAGGGTAGAGAGAGATAGTCGGTAGAGAGAGAGAGTCGGTAGAGAGAGATAGTCGGTAGAGAGAGAGAGTCGGTGGAGATAGAGAGACGGTAGAGAGAGAGAGTCGGTAGAGAGAGAGAGAGTCTGTAGAGAGAGAGTTAATAGAGCGAGAGAGTCAGTAGGGAGAGAGTGTTGGTAGAGAGAGAGAGTCGGTAGAGAGAGAGTCAGTAGGAGAGAGACGGTAGAGAGAGTGTCAGTAGAGAGAGAGAGATGGAAGAGAGAGAGTCAGTAGAGAGAGAAAGACGGTAGAGAGAGGGGGTCGGTGGAGAGAGGGATGGAAGAGAGAGAGAGAGAGTCGGTAGTGAGAGAGAAGGTAGAGAGAGGGTCAGTGGAGAGAGAGAGTCAAAGAGAGTGAGAGTCAGTAGAGAGAGAGAGAGTAGGTCGACAGAGAAAGTCTGTAGAGAGAGAGATGGTAGAGAGAGTGATGGTAGAGAGAGAGTCAGTAGAGAGCGAGATGGTAGAGAGAGAGAAACGGTAGAGAGAGATTCGGTGCAGAGTGAGAGTCGGTAGAGAGAGAGAGTCTGGAGAGAGGGACACGGTAGAGAGAGGGAGTCGGTGGAGAGAGAGACAAAAGAGAGAGACGGTACAGAGAGGGAGTCTGTGGAGAGAGAGACGGAAGCGAGAGAGATTCAGTAGAGAGAGAGAGTCGGTAGAGAGATTCAGTGGAGAGAGAGAGTCGATAGAGAGAGAGAGAGAGAAGGGAGAGAGAAGGTAGAGATAGAGTCGGTAGAGAGAGAGTTGGTAGAGAGAGAGACCGTAGAGAGAGAGTCGGTAGAGAGAGAGTCGGAAGAGAGACAGAGAGAAAAGGTAGAGAGAGAGTCGGTAGAGAGAGAGAGAGTCTGTACAGAGAGAGAGTCGGTCACGAGAGACAGTCGGTAGAGAGAGAGTCGGTAGAGAGAGAGAGTCTGGAGAGAGACGGTAGATAGAGTCGGTAGATTAAGAGAGGGTCGGTAGAGAGAGTGTCGGTCGACAGAGAAAGTCGGTAGAGAGAGAGAGACGGTAGAGAGAGGTATTCGGTAGAGAGAGTGTCAGTACCGAGAGTGAGTAGGTAGAGAGAGAGTCAGTAGACAGAGGGAGAGTCTGGAGAGAGGCGGTAGATAGAGTCAGTAGAGAGAGACGATAGAGAGAGAGAGTCAGTAGAGAGAGACAGAGTCGGTCACGGGAGACAGTCAGTGGAGAGAGAGAGAGACACTAGAGAGATGGATTCGGTACAGAGAGAGACGGTAGAAAGAGAGAAGTTAGAGAGAGACGGTAGAGTAAGAGAGAGTCGGTAGAGATAGTGTCGGTCGAGAGAGAAAGTCGGTAGAGAGAGAGAGAGAAGGTAGAGAGAGGGATTCAGTAGAGAGAGAGTCAGTGCAGAGAGAGAGTAGGTAGAGAGAGAGTCAGTAGTGAGAGAGAGAGACTGGAGAGAGGCGGTAGATAGAGTCGGTAGAGAGAGACGGTAGAGAGAGAGAGTCATTAGAGAGAGAGAGTCGGTCACGAGAGACAGTCGGTAGAGAGAGAGAGACACTAGAGAGAGGGATTCAGTAGAGAGAGAACCGTAGAGAAAGAGATGGTAGAGAGAGAGTTGGTTGAGAGAGAGAGTCTGGAGAGAGACGGTAGATAGAGTCAGTAGAGTAAGACGGTAGAGAGAGAGAGTGAGTCGGTAGAGAGAGAGATTCGGTTGAGAGAGAAAGTCGCTAGAGAGAGACAGACGGTAGAGAGAGAGACCGTAGAGAGAGAGTAACTAGAGGGTCGGTAGAGAGAGAGAGTCAGTAGAGAGAGAGTCGGTGGAGAGAGAGAGACGGTAGAGAGAGGGTCGGTACAGAGGGAGAGTCCATAGAGAGAGAGAAAGAATGTAGAGAGAGAGATTCGGTAGAGACAGAGTCGGTAGAGAGGGAGAGAGTCGGTTGAGAGAGAGAGTCGGTGGAGAGGGTGAGTTGGTAGAGAGAGATAGTCGGTAGAGAGATAGAGTCGGGAGAGAGAGTCGGTAGAGAGAGAGTCGGTTGAGAGAGAGTGTCGGTGGAGAGAGGGTGTCGGTAGAGAGAGAGAGTCGGTAGAGAGAGAAAGAGTCGGTAGAGAGAGAGAGATTCGGTGGAGAGAGAGAGGTGGTAGACAGATAGTCGGTATAGAGAGAGAGTCGGTAGAGAGAGAGAGAAGGTGGAAAGAGAGAGTCTGTACATAGAGAGACGGTAGAGAGAGAGAGAGTCGGTAGAGAGAGAGAGTCGGTAGAGGGAGAGAGGCGGTAGAGAGAGAGAGTCAGTGGAGAGAGAGACGGTAGAGAGAGAGAGTTGGTAGAAAGAGAGAGTCGATAGAGAGGGAGAGAAACGATAAAGAGAGAGAGGCGGTAGAGAATGAGAGTCGGTGTAGAGAGAGATATGGAAGAGAGAGAGAGTCGGTAGAGAGAGAGAGTCAATAGAGAGAGAGAGTCGGTAGAGAGAGAGCGTTGTTAGAGAGAGAGAGTCGGTAGAGAGAGAGTCGGTGGAGAGAGAGAGACGGTATAGTGAGAGTCAGTACAGAGAGAGTCGGTAGAGAGAGTGTCAGTAGAGAGAGAGAGGTGGAACAGAGAGAGTCAGTAGTGAGAGAAAGACGGTAGAGAGAGGGAGTCGGTGGAGGGAGGGACGAAAGAGAGAGAGAGTCGGTAGAGAGAGAGAAGGTAGAGAGAGAGTCAGTAGACAGAGGGAGAGTCTGGAGAGAGGCGGTAGAGTCGGTAGAGAGAGATGGTAGAGAGAGACAGTCAGTAGAGAGAGAAAGTCGGTCACGGGAGACAGTCAGTAGAGAGAGAGAGACACTAGAGAGAGGGATTCGGTAGAGAGAGAGACAGTAGAGAGAGAGATGGTAGAGAGAGAGATGGTAGAGAGAGTGTCGGTAGAGAGAGAGTCGGTAGAGAGAGAGAGTCGGTTGAGAGAGAGAGTCGGTGGAGATAGAGAGCCGGTAGAGAGAGAGAGTAGGTAGAGAGAGAGAGAGTCGGTAGAGAGAGAGAGAGTCGGTGGAGAGAGAGAGGTGGTAGACAGAGAGTCGATACCGAGATAGAGTCGGTAGAGAGAGAGAGAAGGTTGAAAGAGAGAGTCTGTACATAGAGAGATGGTAGAGAGAGAGAGAGAGTCGGTATAGAGGGAGAGTCGGTGGAGAGAGAGAGAGACGGTAGAGAGAGAGAGAGTTGGTGGAGAGACAGAGGTGGTAGACAGAGATTCGGTACAGAGAGAGAGAGTCGATAGCGAGAGAGAGAAGGTAGAAAGAGAGAGTCTGTACATAGAGAGATTGTAGAGAAAGAGAAAGTCGGTAGAGAGAGAGAGTCGGTAGAAGGAGAGAGGTGGTACAGAGAGAGAGTCGGTGGAGAGAGAGAGACGGTAGAGAGAGAGTCGGCAGAGAGAGAGTCGGTAGAAAGAGAGAGTCGATATAGAGAGAGACGATAGAGAGAGAGAGGCGGTAGAGAATGAGAGTCAGTGGAGAGAGAGAGATGGAAGAGACAGATAGTCAGTAGAGAGAGAGAGTCAATAGAGAGAGAGAGAAGGTAGAGAGAGAGTGTCGGTAGAGAGAGAGAGTCGGTGGAGAGAGAGTCGGTGGAGAGAGAGAGACGGTAGAGAGAGAGTCAGTACAGAGAGAGTCGGTAGAGAGAGTGTCAGTAGAGAGAGAGAGGTGGAACAGAGAGAGTCAGTAGTGAGAGAAAGACGGTAGAGAGAGGGAGTCGGTGGAGGGAGGGACGAAAGAGAAAGAGAGTCGGTAGAGAGAGAGAAGGTAGAGAGAGGGAGTCGGTGGAGAGAGAGACAGAAGATAGAGACAGTACAGAGAGGGAGTTGTTGGAGAGAGAGACGGAAGAGAGTGAGATTCAGTAGAGAGAGAGAGTCGGCAGAGAAAGAGAGACGGTAGAGAGAGAGTCAGTGGAGAGAGAGAGTCGGTAGAGAGAGAAAGAGAAGGGAGAGAGAGTGAAGGTAGAGAGAGAGTCGGTAGAGAGTCAGTAGAGAGAGAGTTGGTAGAGAAAGAGAGAGTCGGTCGAGTGAGAAAGTCGGTTGACACAGAGACGGTAGAGAGAGTGAGTCTGTAGAGAAAGAGAGTCTGTAGAGAGAGACACGGTAGAGGGAGAGACAGAGTCGGTAGAGAGAGAGTCGGTAGAGAGAGAGAGTCGGTTGAGAGAGAGTCGGTAGAGAGAGAGAGAGTCTGGAGAGAGACGGTGGATAGAGTCAGTAGAGAAAGACAGTAGAGAGAGAGAGTCGGTAGAGAGAGTGAGACGGCAGAGAGAGAGAGTCAGTGGAGAGAGAGAGACGGTAGAGAGAGAGAAGGGAGAGAGAGAGAGTCGGTAGAGAGAGAGAGACGGTGGAGAGAGAGACACAGAGTCAGTAGAGAGAGAGAGATGGTAGAGAGAATCAGTAGAAGGAGAGAGATGGTAGAGTGACAATCAGTATTGAGAGAGCAACGGTAGAGAGAGACATTCAGTAGAAAGAGAGATGGTAGAAAGAGAGTTGGTACAGAGAGAGAGTCGGTACAGAGAGATAGTCGGTGGAGAGACAGAGTGAAAAGGTAGAGAGAGAGAGAGTTGGTAGAGAGAAAGATGGTAGAGAGAGAGTCGGTAGAGAGAGAGTCAGTAGAGAGAGAGAGAGTCTGGAGAGAGACGGTAGATAGAGTCAGTAGAGAAAGACAGTAGAGAGAGAGAGTGAGTTGGTAGAGAGAGAGAGTCGGTTGAGAGAGAAAGTCGGTAGAGAGAGAGAGATGGTAGAGATAGAGAGTCAGTAGGGAGAGGAAGAGTTTGGTGAGAGTCGGTAGATGGAGTCGGTAGAGAGAGATGGTAAAGAGAGAGAGTCGGTCACGAGAGAAAGTCGGTAGAGGGAGAGAGACACTAGAGGGAGGGATTCGGTATAGAGAGAGATGGTAGAGAGAGAGAGGGTAGAGAGAGAGATGGTAGAGAGAGAGTCGGTAGAGAGAGATTCGGTAGAGAGAGAGAGAGTCCGGAGAGAGACGGTAGATAGAGTCAGTAGAGAAAGAAGGTAGAGAGAGAGAGTGAGTCGGTAGAGAGTGAGAGTCGGTCAAGAGAGAACGTCGGTGGAGCGAGAGAGACACTAGAGTTAGGGATTCTGTAGAGGGAGAGACGGTAGAGAGAGTGACGGTAGAGAGTGAGATGGTAGAGAGAGAGTCGGTAGAGAGAGGTCGGTAGGGAGAGAGTCGGTAGAGAGAGAGTCGGTAGAGAGAGAGAGAGTCTGGAGAGAGACGGTGGATAGAGTCAGTAGACAAAGACAGTAGAGAGAGAGAGTCGGTAAAGAGAGTGAGACGGCAGAGAGAGAGAGTCAGTGGAGAGAGAGAGATGGTAGAGAGAGAGAAGGGAGAAAGAGAGAGTCGGTAGAGAGAGAGAGTTGGTGGAGAGAGAGAGAGAGTCGATAGAGAGAGAGAGTCAGTAGAGAGAGAGAGATGGTAGAGAGTCGGTAGAGTGAGAGAGAGTCGGTAGAGAGAGAGATGGTAGAGAGAGAGTCGGTAGAGAGGGAGTCGGTAGAGAAAGAGAGAGAAGGGAGAGAGAGATAAGGTAGAGAGAGAGTCGGTAGAGAGGGAGTCAGTAGAGAGCGAGAGAGTCTGGAGAGAGACAGTAGATAGAGTCAGTAAAGAGAGACAGTAGAGTAAGAGAGAGTCGGTAGAGAGAGTGTCGGTCGAGAGAGAAAGTCGGTAGAGAGAGAGAGACACTAGAGAGAGGGATTCGGTAGAGAGAGAGATGGTAGAGAGAGAGACGGTAGAGAGAGAGATGGTAGAGAGAGAGTCGGTAGAGAGAGAGTCAGTAGAGAGAGAGAGAGTCTGGAGAGAGACGGTAGATAGAGAAAGACAGTACAGAGAGAGAGTGAGTTGGTAGAGAGAGAGAGTCGGTTGAGAGAGAAAGTCGGTAGAGATAGAGAGATGGTAGAGAGAGAGAGTCAGTAGAGAGAGGAAGAGTCTGGAGAGAGGCGGTAGTTGGAGTCGGTAGAGTGAGATGGTAAAGAGAGAGAGTCGGTAACGAGAGAAAGTCGGTAGAGGGAGAGAGACACTAGAGGGAGGGATTCGGTATAGAGAGAGATGGTAGAGAGAGAGACGGTAGAGAGAGAGATGGTAGAGAGAGAGTCAGAGAGAGATTCGGTAGAGAGAGAGAGAGTCTGGAGAGATACGGTAGATAGAGTCAGTAGAGAAAGAAGGAAGAGAGAGAGAGTGAGTCGGTAGAGAGTGAGAGTCGGTCAAGAGAGAACGTCGGTGGAGCGAGAGAGACACTAGAGTTAGGGATTCGGTAGAGAGAGAGACGGTAGAGAGAGTGACGGTAGAGAGAGAGATGCTAGAGAGAGAGTCGGTAGAGAGAGAGTCGGTAGAGAGACAGTAGATAGAGTCAGTAGAGAAAGAAGGTAGAGAGAGAGAGTGAGTCGGTAGAGAGTGAGAGTCGGTCAAGAGAGAACGTCGGTGGAGCGAGAGAGACACTAGAGTTAGGGATTCGGTAGAGGGAGAGACGGTAGAGAGAGTGACGGTAGAGAGTGAGATGGTAGAGAGAGAGTCGGTAGAGAGAGGTCGGTAGGGAGAGAGTCGGTAGAGAGAGAGTCGGTAGAGAGAGAGAGAGTCTGGAGAGAGACGGTGGATAGAGTCAGTAGACAAAGACAGTAGAGAGAGAGAGTCGGTAAAGAGAGTGAGACGGCAGAGAGAGAGAGTCAGTGGAGAGAGAGAGATGGTAGAGAGAGAGAAGGGAGAAAGAGAGAGTCGGTAGAGAGAGAGAGTTGGTGGAGAGAGAGAGAGAGTCGATAGAGAGAGAGAGTCAGTAGAGAGAGAGAGATGGTAGAGAGTCGGTAGAGTGAGAGAGAGTCGGTAGAGAGAGAGATGGTAGAGAGAGAGTCGGTAGAGAGGGAGTCGGTAGAGAAAGAGAGAGAAGGGAGAGAGAGATAAGGTAGAGAGAGAGTCGGTAGAGAGGGAGTCAGTAGAGAGCGAGAGAGTCTGGAGAGAGACAGTAGATAGAGTCAGTAAAGAGAGACAGTAGAGTAAGAGAGAGTCGGTAGAGAGAGTGTCGGTCGAGAGAGAAAGTCGGTAGAGAGAGAGAGACACTAGAGAGAGGGATTCGGTAGAGAGAGAGATGGTAGAGAGAGAGACGGTAGAGAGAGAGATGGTAGAGAGAGAGTCGGTAGAGAGAGAGTCAGTAGAGAGAGAGAGAGTCTGGAGAGAGACGGTAGATAGAGAAAGACAGTACAGAGAGAGAGTGAGTTGGTAGAGAGAGAGAGTCGGTTGAGAGAGAAAGTCGGTAGAGATAGAGAGATGGTAGAGAGAGAGAGTCAGTAGAGAGAGGAAGAGTCTGGAGAGAGGCGGTAGTTGGAGTCGGTAGAGTGAGATGGTAAAGAGAGAGAGTCGGTACGAGAGAAAGTCGGTAGAGGGAGAGAGACACTAGAGGGAGGGATTCGGTATAGAGAGAGATGGTAGAGAGAGAGACGGTAGAGAGAGAGATGGTAGAGAGAGAGTCAGAGAGAGATTCGGTAGAGAGAGAGAGAGTCTGGAGAGATACGGTAGATAGAGTCAGTAGAGAAAGAAGGAAGAGAGAGAGAGTGAGTCGGTAGAGAGTGAGAGTCGGTCAAGAGAGAACGTCGGTGGAGCGAGAGAGACACTAGAGTTAGGGATTCGGTAGAGAGAGAGACGGTAGAGAGAGTGACGGTAGAGAGAGAGATGCTAGAGAGAGAGTCGGTAGAGAGAGAGTCGGTAGAGAGACAGTAGATAGAGTCAGTAGAGAAAGAAGGTAGAGAGAGAGAGTGAGTCGGTAGAGAGTGAGAGTCGGTCAAGAGAGAACGTCGGTGGAGCGAGAGAGACACTAGAGTTAGGGATTCGGTAGAGGGAGAGACGGTAGAGAGAGTGACGGTAGAGAGTGAGATGGTAGAGAGAGAGTCGGTAGAGAGAGGTCGGTAGGGAGAGAGTCGGTAGAGAGAGAGTCGGTAGAGAGAGAGAGAGTCTGGAGAGAGACGGTGGATAGAGTCAGTAGACAAAGACAGTAGAGAGAGAGAGTCGGTAAAGAGAGTGAGACGGCAGAGAGAGAGAGTCAGTGGAGAGAGAGAGATGGTAGAGAGAGAGAAGGGAGAAAGAGAGAGTCGGTAGAGAGAGAGAGTTGGTGGAGAGAGAGAGAGAGTCGATAGAGAGAGAGAGTCAGTAGAGAGAGAGAGATGGTAGAGAGTCGGTAGAGTGAGAGAGAGTCGGTAGAGAGAGAGATGGTAGAGAGAGAGTCGGTAGAGAGGGAGTCGGTAGAGAAAGAGAGAGAAGGGAGAGAGAGATAAGGTAGAGAGAGAGTCGGTAGAGAGGGAGTCAGTAGAGAGCGAGAGAGTCTGGAGAGAGACAGTAGATAGAGTCAGTAAAGAGAGACAGTAGAGTAAGAGAGAGTCGGTAGAGAGAGTGTCGGTCGAGAGAGAAAGTCGGTAGAGAGAGAGAGACACTAGAGAGAGGGATTCGGTAGAGAGAGAGATGGTAGAGAGAGAGACGGTAGAGAGAGAGATGGTAGAGAGAGAGTCGGTAGAGAGAGAGTCAGTAGAGAGAGAGAGAGTCTGGAGAGAGACGGTAGATAGAGAAAGACAGTACAGAGAGAGAGTGAGTTGGTAGAGAGAGAGAGTCGGTTGAGAGAGAAAGTCGGTAGAGATGGAGAGATGGTAGAGAGAGAGAGTCAGTAGAGAGAGGAAGAGTCTGGAGAGAGGCGGTAGTTGGAGTCGGTAGAGTGAGATGGAAAAGAGAGAGAGTCGGTAACGAGAGAAAGTCGGTAGAGGGAGAGAGACACTAGAGGGAGGGATTCGGTATAGAGAGAGATGGTAGAGAGAGAGACGGTAGAGAGAGAGATGGTAGAGAGAGAGTCAGAGAGAGATTCGGTAGAGAGAGAGAGAGTCTGGAGAGATACGGTAGATAGAGTCAGTAGAGAAAGAAGGAAGAGAGAGAGAGTGAGTCGGTAGAGAGTGAGAGTCGGTCAAGAGAGAACGTCGGTGGAGCGAGAGAGACACTAGAGTTAGGGATTCGGTAGAGAGAGAGACGGTAGAGAGAGTGACGGTAGAGAGAGAGATGCTAGAGAGAGAGTCGGTAGAGAGAGAGTCGGTAGAGAGACAGTAGATAGAGTCAGTAAAGAGAGACAGTAGAGTAAGAGAGAGTCGGTAGAGAGAGTGTCGGTCGAGAGAGAAAGTCGGTAGAGAGAGAGAGATGGTAGAGAGAGAGAGTCAGTAGAGAGAGGAAGAGTCTGGAGAGAGGCGGTAGTTGGAGTCGGTAGAGTGAGATGGTAAAGAGAGAGAGTCGGTAACGAGAGAAAGTCGGTAGAGGGAGAGAGACACTAGAGGGAGGGATTCGGTATAGAGAGAGATGGTAGAGAGAGAGACGGTAGAGAGAGAGATGGTAGAGAGAGAGTCGTTAGAGAGAGATTCGGTAGAGAGAGAGAGAGAGTCTGGAGAGATACGGTAGATAGAGTCAGTAGAGAAAGAAGGAAGAGAGAGAGAGTGAGTCGGTAGAGAGTGAGAGTCGGTCAAGAGAGAACGTCGGTGGAGCGAGAGAGACACTAGAGTTAGGGATTCGGTAGAGAGAGAGATGGTAGAGAGAGTGACGGTAGAGAGAGAGATGCTAGAGAGAGAGTCGGTAGAGAGAGAGTCGGTAGAGAGAGAGTCGGTAGAGAGAGAGTCGGTAGAGAGAGAGAGAGTCTGGAGATAGACGGTGGATTGAGTCAGTAGAGAAAGACAGTAGAGAGAGAGAGTCGGTAGAGAGAGTGAGACGGCAGAGAGAGAGAGTCAGTGGAGAGAGAGAGACGATAGAGAGAGAGAAGGGAGAGAGAGAGAGTCGGTAGAGAGAGAGAGACGGTGGAGAGAGAGACACAGAGTCAGTAGAGAGAGAGAGATGGTAGAGAGAATCAGTAGAAGGAGAGAGATGGTAGTGTGACAATCAGTATTGAGAGAGCAACGGTAGAGAGAGAGATTCAGTAGAAAGAGAGATGGTAGAAAGAGAGTCGGTACAGAGAGAGAGTCGGTACAGAGAGAGAGTCGGTACAGAGAGAGAGTCGGTAGAGAGACAGAGAGAAAAGGTAGAGAGAGAGAGTTGGTAGAGAGAGAGAGTCTGTACAGAGAGAGAGAGTCGGTAGAGAGAGAGACGGTAGAGAGAGTGATAGTCTGGAGAGAGATGGTAGAGTCGGTAGAGAGAGACAGTAGAGAGAGAGAGAGTCGGTGGAGAGAGAGAGTCAGTTGAGAGATAAAGTCGGTAGAGAGAGAGAGACGTTAGAGAGAGTGATTCGGTAGAGTGAGCGACGGTAGAGAGAGAGTCAGTAGAGAGAGAGACGGTAGAGAAAGAAAGACAGTAGAGAGGTAGTCGGTACAGAGGGAGAGTCGTTACAGAGAGAGAGTCGGTAGAGAGGCAGAGAGAAAAGGTAGATAGAGACAGTCGGTAGGGAGAGAGAGTCTGTAGTAAGAGAGAGAGTGGGTAGAGAGAGAGAGAGGGTAGAGAGAGATAGTCGGTAGAGAGAGAGAGATGGCAGAGAGAGGGAGTCGGTGTGAGAGAGATGGAAGAGAGAGAGAGTTGGTAGAGAGAGAGAGACAGTATAGAGATTCGGTGGAGAAAGAGAGACGGTAGAGAGAGAGAGAGAGGCGGTAGAGAGTGAGAGTCATTGGAGAGAGAAAGCGAGAGTCGGTAGAGAGAGAGAGAGAGTCGATAGGGAGAGAGAGTCAGTAGAGAGAGAGAGACGGTAGAGAGTCAGTAGAGAGAGAGAAGGGAAAGAGAGAGAAGGTAGAGAGAGAGATGGTAGAGAGTCGGTAGAGAGAGAGACGGCAGAGAGAGAGTCGGTAGATTGGGAGTCGGTAGAGAGCGAGAAAGTCTGGAGAGAGATGGTAGATAGATTCGGTAGAGATAGACAGTAGAGTAAGAGAGAGTCGGTAGAGAGAGTGTCGGTCGAGAGAGAAAGTCGGTAGAGAGAGAGAGACACTGGAGAGAGGGCTTCGGTAGAGAGAGAGACAGTAGAGAGAGACGGTAGAGAGAGAGTCAGTAGAGAGAGGGAGAGTCTGGAGAGAGGCGGTAGATAGAGTGGGTAGAGAGAGACGGTAGAGAGAGAGTGTCAGTAGAGAGAGAGAGTCGGTCACGAGAGAAAGTCGGTATAGAGAGACACTAGAGAGAGGGATTTTGTAGAGATAGAGACGGTAGAGAGAGAGTCGGTAGAGAGAGAGTCGGTAGAGAGAGAGTCAGTAGAGAGAGAGAGAGTCTCGAGAGAGACAGTAGATCGAGTCAGTAGAGAAAGACGGTCGAGAGAGAGAGTGAGTCAGTAGAGGGAGAGAGTCGGTCGAGAGAGAAAGTCGGTAGAGTGAGATAGACGGTAAAGAGAGAGAGAGACGGTAGAGAGAGAGACAGAGTCGGTAGAGAGAGAGTCGATAGAGAGAGAGAGTCAGTAGAGAGAGAGAGTAAGTAGAGAGAGTCACGGTAGAGAGAGAGACAGAGTCGGTAGAGAGAGAATCGGTAGAGAGAGAGAGAGGCGGTAGAGAGTGAGAGTCAGTGGAGAGAGAGAAAGAGAGAGTCGGTAGAGAGAGAGAGAGTCGATAGAGAGAGAGAGTCAGTAGAGAGAGAGACACGGTAGAGAGTCGGTAGAGTGAGAGAGAGTCGGTAGATAGAGAGATGGTAGAGAGAGAGTCGGTAGAGAGGGAGTCGGTAGAGAAAGAGAGAGAAGGGAGAGAGAGATAAGGTAGAGAGAGAGACGGTAGAGAGTCAGTAGAGAGAGAGTCGGTAGAGAGAGAGATGGTAGAAAGAGAGTCGGTAGAGAGGGAGTCTGTAGAGAGCGAGAGAGTCTGGAGAGAGACGGCAGATAGAGTCAGTAAAGAGAGACAGTAGAGTAAGAGAGAGTCGGTAGAGAGAGTGTCGGTCGAGAGAGAAAGTCTGTAGAGAGAGAGAGACACTAGAGAGAGGGATTCGGTAGAGAGAGAGACGGTAGAGAGAGAGACGGTAGAGAGAGAGATGGTAGTGAGAGAGTCGGTAGAGAGAGAGTCAGTAGAGAGAGAGAGAGTCTGGAGAGAGAAGTTAGATAGAGTCAGTAGAGAAAGACAGTAGAGAGAGAGAGAGTGAGTTGGTAGAGAGAGAGAGTCGGTTGAGAGACAAAGTTGGTAGAGAGAGACAGATGGTAGAGAGAGAGAGTCAGTAGAGAGAGGAAGAGTCTGGTGAACGGCGGTAGATGGAGTCAGTAGAGAAAGAAGGTAGAGAGAGAGAGTGAGTCGGTAGAGAGAGAGTCGGTAGAGAGAGAGTCAGTAGAGAGAGAGAGAGTCTCGAGAGAGACAGTAGATCGAGTCAGTAGAGAAAGACGGTCGAAGAAAAAGGGAGGCGTACATTAGATATAAGAAGCATGGAGTTAAGGAGATGTTTGAAAGATACATTGAATGTAAGAGGAATCTTAAGAGAGGAATTAGGAAAGCTAAAAGAAGGTACGAGAAAACTATGGCAAGCAGGGTGAAAACAAATCCAAAAGAGTTCTACAAATATGTTAATGGTAAGAGGAAAGCTAGAGACAAAATTGGTCCCTTAGAAAATCAGAGTGGAAAACTGTGTGTGGAACCTAGAGAAATGGGGGAGATATTGAACAGTTTCTTTTCTTCGGTATTCACTAAGGAGAAGGATATTGGGAGATGTGGGATAAAAAAAGCAAATTGGGTAAATATGGGGAATATAGAGATTACAAAAGGTGTAGTTTTAAGGCTTTTGAAGAATATAAAGGTGGATAAGTCTCCAGGACCAGACGGGATCTTCCCCAGGACATTGAGAGAAGTGAAGGAGGAAATAGCAGAGGCTCTGGCGGTAATTTTTCGAATGTCATTAGATATGGGGATAGTGCCGGAGGATTGGCGCATTGCGCATGTGGTTCCGTTATTTAAAAAGGGTTCAAGGAGGAAGCCTGGCAACTATCGGCCTGTAAGTTTGACGTCTGTGGTAGGTAAATTAATGGAGAAAATTCTTAGAGATAGTACTTATAAACATCTGGATAGACAGGGTCTGATCAGGAGTACTCAACATGGATTTGTGGGAGGAAGGTCATGTTTGACCAATCTGATTGAATTTTTTGAAGAGGTGACTAGGAATGTGGATGAGGGTAGCGCAGTGGATGTTGTCTATATGGACTTCAGTAAGGCCTTCGATAAGGTACCACATGGAAGGTTAGTTAGGAAGGTGCAGTCTTTAGGTATAAATTTTGAGATAGTCAAATGGATTGAACATTGGCTGAAAGGGAGAGGCCAGAGAGTGGTAGTGGATAATTGTCTGTCAGGTTGGAGGCCGGTGACCAGTGGTGTGCCTCAAGGATCTGTATTGGGCCCATTGTTGTTCGTTATATACATTAATGATCTAGATGATGGGGTGGTGAATTGGATTAGTAAATATGCAGACGATACTAAGATAGGTGGAATAGTGGATAATGAAGAAGGTTTTCTAGGATTGCAGAGGGATTTGGGCTGCTTAGAAAAGTGGGCTGAAAAATGGCAGATGGAATTTAATGCTGATAAGTGTGAGGTGCTTCATTTTGGTAAGAAGAATCAGAATAGGACATATGTGGTAAATGGGAGAGCATTGAGGAATACAGAAGAGCAGAAAGATTTAGGAGTGACGGTACATCGTTCCCTGAAGGTAGAAACTCACGTGAATAGGTTGGTGAAGAAGGCTTTTAGTATGCTGGCCTTTATCAATCATTGCATGGAATATAGGAGTTGGGAGGTGATGTTGAGATTGTATAAGACGTTGGTGCGGCCTAATTTGGAGTTCTGTGTGCAGTTCTGGTCGCCTAATTATAGGAAGGATATAAACAGAGTGGAGAGAGTGCAGAGAAGGTTTACCAGAATGTTGCCTGGGTTTAAGCATCTGGAGTATGGGGAGAGATTGGACAGATTGGGTCTTTATTCTTTGGAGCGTAGAAGGTTGAGAGGGGATTTGATAGAAGTATTTAAGATTATGAAAGGGATAGACAGAGTGGATGTGGATAGACTATTTCCGTTAAGAGGAGGAAAGATTAAAACAAGAGGACATGAGTTAAGAATTAAGGGGCAGAGGTTTAGAGGTAACATGAGGGGGAACTTCTTTACTCAGAGAGTGGTAGCTGTGTGGAATGATCTTCCGGGAGAAATAGTGGCGGCGGAGTCAATTGTATTATTTAAGAAAAGGTTGGACAGGTATATGGATGAGAGGAAGATGGAGGGTTATGGGCATTGTGCAGGGAGGTGGGATTAGAAAGGGGTGTTTGGTTCGGTGCGGACTAGAAGGGCCTAATGGCCTGTTTCCGTGCTGTAATTGTTATTATTATTATATTATTATTATTAGAGTGAGAGTCGGTCAAGAGAGAACGTCGGTGGAGCGAGAGAGACACTAGAGTTAGGGATTCGGTAGAGAGAGAGACGGTAGAGAGAGTGACGGTAGAGAAAGAGATGGTAGAGAGAGGGTCGGTAGAGAGAGAGTCTGTAGAGAGAGAGTCGGTAGAGAGAGAGTCCGTAGAGAGAGATAGAGTCTGGAGAGAGACGGTGCATAGAGTCAGTAGAGAAAGACAGTAGACAGAGAGAGTCGGTAGAGAGAGTGAGACGGCAGAGAGAGAGAGTCAGTGGAGAGAGAGAGACGGTAGAGAGAGAGAAGGGAGAGAGAGAGAGTCGGTAGAGAGAGAGACGGTGGAGAGAGAGAGAGAGTCGATAGAGAGAGAAGTCAGTAGAGAGAGAGAGACGGTAGAGAGAGAGTCGGTAGAGAGAGAGAGAGTCTGGAGATAGACGGTGGATAGAGTCAGTAGAGAAAGACAGTAGAGAGAGAGAGTCGGTGGAGAGAGTGAGACGGAAGAGAGACAGAGTCAGTGGAGAGAGAGAGACGATAGAGAGAGAGAAGGGAGAGAGAGAGAGTCGGTAGAGAGAGAGAGACGGTGGAGAGAGAGACACAGAGTCAGTAGAGAGAGAGAGATGGTAGAGACAATCAGTAGAAGGAGAGAGATGGTAGTGTGACAATCAGTATTGAGAGAGCAACGGTAGAGAGAGAGATTCAGTAGAAAGAGAGATGGTAGAAAGAGAGTCGGTACAGAGAGAGAGTCGGTACAGAGAGAGAGTCGGTAGAGAGACAGAGAGAAAAGGTAGAGAGAGAGAGAGTTGGTAGAGAGAGAGAGTCTGTACAGAGAGAGAGAGTCGGTAGAGAGAGAGACGGTAGAGAGAGTGATAGTCTGGAGAGAGATGGTAGAGTCGGTAGAGAGAGACAGTAGAGAGAGAGAGAGTCGGTAGAGAGTGAGAGTCAGTGGAGAGAGAAAGCGAGAGTCGGTAGAGAGAGAGAGAGAGTCGATAGGGAGAGAGAGTCAGTAGAGAGAGAGAGACGGTAGAGAGTCAGTAGAGAGAGAGAGAGAGAAGGGAGAGAGAGAGAAGGTAGAGAGAGAGACGGTAGAGAGTCGGTAGAGAGAGAGACGGCAGAGAGAGAGTCGGTAGATTGGGAGTCGGTAGAGAGCGAGAAAGTCTGGAGAGAGATGGTAGATAGATTCGGTAGAGATAGACAGTAGAGTAAGAGAGAGTCGGTAGAGAGAGTGTCGGTCGAGAGAGAAAGTCGGTAGAGAGAGAGAGACACTGGAGAGAGGGCTTCGGTAGAGAGAGAGACGGTAGAGAGAGAGACGGTAGAGAGAGAGTCAGTAGAGAGAGGGAGAGTCTGGAGAGAGGCGGTAGATAGAGTGGGTAGAGAGAGACGGTAGAGAGAGAGTGTCAGTAGAGAGAGAGAGTCGGTCACGAGAGAAAGTCGGTATAGAGAGACACTAGAGAGAGGAATTTTGTAGAGATAGAGACGGTAGAGAGAGAGTCGGTAGAGAGAGAGTCGGTAGAGAGAGAGTCAGTAGAGAGAGAGAGAGTCTCGAGAGAGACAGTAGATCGAGTCAGTAGAGAAAGACGGTCGAGAGAGAGAGTGAGTCGGTAGAGGGAGAGAGTCGGTCGAGAGAGAAAGTCGGTAGAGTGAGATAGACGGTAAAGAGAGAGAGAGACGGTAGAGAGAGAGACAGAGTCGGTAGAGAGAGAGTCGATAGAGAGAGAGAGTCAGTAGAGAGAGAGAGTAAGTAGAGAGAGACACGGTAGAGAGAGAGACAGAGTCGGTAGAGAGAGAATCGGTAGAGAGAGAGAGAGGCGGTAGAGAGTGAGAGTCAGTGGAGAGAGAAATAGAGAGTCGATAGAGAGAGAGAGTCAGTAGAGAGAGAGACACGGTAGAGAGTCGGTAGAGTGAGAGAGAGTCGGTAGATAGAGAGATGGTAGAGAGAGAGTCGGTAGAGAGGGAGTCGGTAGAGAAAGAGAGAGAAGGGAGAGAGAGATAAGGTAGAGAGAGAGTCGGTAGAGAGAGAGTCGGTAGAGAGAGAGTCAGTAGAGAGAGAGAGAGTCTCGAGAGAGACAGTAGATCGAGTCAGTAGAGAAAGACGGTAGAGAGAGAGAGTGAGTCGGTAGAGGGAGAGAGTCGGTCGAGAGAGAAAGTCGGTAGAGTGAGATAGACAGTAAAGAGAGAGAGAGACGGTAGAGAGAGAGACAGAGTCGGTAGAGAGAGAGTCGATAGAGAGAGAGAGTCAGTAGAGAGAGAGAGTAAGTAGAGAGAGTCACGGTAGAGAGAGAGACAGAGTCGGTAGAGAGAGAATCGGTAGAGAGAGAGAGAGGCGGTAGAGAGTGAGAGTCAGTGGAGAGAGAGAAAGAGAGAGTCGGTAGAGAGAGAGAGAGAGTCGATAGAGAGAGAGAGTCAGTAGAGAGAGAGACACGGTAGAGAGTCGGTAGAGTGAGAGAGAGTCAGTAGATAGAGAGATGGTAGAGAGAGAGTCGGTAGAGAGGGAGTCGGTAGAGAAAGAAAGAGAAGGGAGAGAGAGATAAGGTAGAGAGAGAGACGGTAGAGAGTCAGTAGAGAGAGAGTCGGTAGAAAGAGAGTCGGTAGAGGGGGAGTCTGTAGAGAGCGAGAGAGTCTGGAGAGAGACGGCAGATAGAGTCAGTAAAGAGAGACAGTAGAGTAAGAGAGAGTCGGTAGAGAGAGTGTCGGTCGAGAGAGAAAGTCGGTAGAGAGAGAGAGACACTAGAGAGAGGGATTCGGTAGAGAGAGAGACGGTAGAGAGAGAGACGGTAGAGAGAGAGATGGTAGTGAGAGAGTCGGTAGAGAGAGAGTCAGTAGAGAGAGAGAGAGTCTGGAGAGAGAAGGTAGATAGAGTCAGTAGAGAAAGACAGTAGAGAGAGAGAGAGTGAGTTGGTAGAGAGAGAGTCGGTTGAGAGACAAAGTTGGTAGAGAGAGACAGATGGTAGAGAGAGAGAGTCAGTAGAGAGAGGAAGAGTCTGTTCAACGGCGGTAGATGGAGTCAGTAGAGAAAGAAGGTAGAGAGAGAGAGTGAGTCGGTAGAGAGTGAGAGTCGGTCAAGAGAGAACGTCGGTGGAGCGAGAGAGACACTAGAGTTAGGGATTCGGTAGAGAGAGAGACGGTAGAGAGAGTGACGGTAGAGAGAGAGATGGTAGAGAGAGGGTCGGTAGAGAGAGAGTCTGTAGAGAGAGAGTCGGTAGAGAGAGAGTCGGTAGAGAGAGATAGAGTCTGGAGAGAGACGGTGCATAGAGTCAGTAGAGAAAGACAGTAGACAGAGAGAGTCGGTAGAGAGAGAGAAGGGAGAGAGAGAGAGTCGGTAGAGAGAGAGACGGTGGAGAGAGAGAGAGTCGATAGAGAGAGAAGTCAGTAGAGAGAGAGAGACGGTAGAGAGAGAGTCGGTAGAGAGAGAGAGAGTCTGGAGATAGACGGTGGATAGAGTCAGTAGAGAAAGACAGTAGAGAGAGAGAGTCGGTAGAGAGAGTGAGACGGCAGAGAGAGAGAGTCAGTGGAGAGAGAGAGACGATAGAGAGAGAGAAGGGAGAGAGAGAGAGTCGGTAGAGAGAGAGAGACGGTGGAGAGAGAGACACAGAGTCAGTAGAGAGAGAGAGATGGTAGAGAGAATCAGTAGAAGGAGAGAGATGGTAGTGTGACAATCAGTATTGAGAGAGCAACGGTAGAGAGAGAGATTCAGTAGAAAGAGAGATGGTAGAAAGAGAGACGGTACAGAGAGAGAGTCGGTACAGAGAAAGAGTCGGTACAGAGAGAGAGTCGGTAGAGAGACAGAGAGAAAAGGTAGAGAGAGAGAGAGTTGGTAGAGAGAGAGAGTCTGTACAGAGAGAGAGAGTCGGTAGAGAGAGAGACGGTAGAGAGAGTGATAGTCTGGAGAGAGATGGTAGAGTCGGTAGAGAGAGACAGTAGAGAGAGAGAGAGTCGGTGGAGAGAGAGAGTCAGTTGAGAGATAAAGTCGGTAGAGAGAGAGAGACGTTAGAGAGAGTGATTCGGTAGAGTGAGCGACGGTAGAGAGAGAGTCAGTAGAGAGAGAGACGGTAGAGAAAGAAAGACAGTAGAGAGGTAGTCGGTACAGAGGGAGAGTCGTTACAGAGAGAGAGTCGGTAGAGAGGCAGAGAGAAAAGGTAGATAGAGAGAGTCGGTAGGGAGAGAGAGTCTGTAGTAAGAGAGAGAGTGGGTAGAGAGAGAGAGAGGGTAGAGAGAGATAGTCGGTAGAGAGAGAGAGATGGCAGAGAGAGGGAGTCGGTGTGAGAGAGATGGAAGAGAGAGAGAGTTGGTAGAGAGAGAGAGACAGTATAGAGATTCGGTGGAGAAAGAGAGACGGTAGAGAGAGAGAGAGGCGGTAGAGAGTGAGAGTCAGTGGAGAGAGAAAGCGAGAGTCGGTAGAGAGAGAGAGAGAGTCGATAGGGAGAGAGAGTCAGTAGAGAGAGAGAGACGGTAGAGAGTCCGTAGAGAGAGATAGAGTCTGGAGAGAGACGGTGCATAGAGTCAGTAGAGAAAGACAGTAGACAGAGAGAGTCGGTAGAGAGAGTGAGACGGCAGAGAGAGAGAGTCAGTGGAGAGAGAGAGACGGTAGAGAGAGAGAAGGGAGAGAGAGAGAGTCGGTAGAGAGAGAGACGGTGGAGAGAGAGAGAGAGTCGATAGAGAGAGAAGTCAGTAGAGAGAGAGAGAGACGGTAGAGAGAGAGTCGGTAGAGAGAGAGAGAGTCTGGAGATAGACGGTGGATAGAGTCAGTAGAGAAAGACAGTAGAGAGAGAGAGTCGGTGGAGAGAGTGAGACGGCAGAGAGACAGAGTCAGTGGAGAGAGAGAGACGATAGAGAGAGAGAAGGGAGAGAGAGAGAGTCGGTAGAGAGAGAGAGACGGTGGAGAGAGAGACACAGAGTCAGTAGAGAGAGAGAGATGGTAGAGAGAATCAGTAGAAGGAGAGAGATGGTAGTGTGACAATCAGTATTGAGAGAGCAACGGTAGAGAGAGAGATTCAGTAGAAAGAGAGATGGTAGAAAGAGAGTCGGTACAGAGAGAGAGTCGGTACAGAGAGAGAGTCGGTACAGAGAGAGAGTCGGTAGAGAGACAGAGAGAAAAGGTAGAGAGAGAGAGAGTTGGTAGAGAGAGAGAGTCTGTACAGAGAGAGAGAGTCGGTAGAGAGAGAGACGGTAGAGAGGGTGATAGTCTGGAGAGAGATGGTAGAGTCGGTAGAGAGAGACAGTAGAGAGAGAGAGAGTCGGTAGAGAGTGAGAGTCAGTGGAGAGAGAAATAGAGAGTCGATAGAGAGAGAGAGTCAGTAGAGAGAGAGACACGGTAGAGAGTCGGTAGAGTGAGAGAGAGTCGGTAGATAGAGAGATGGTAGAGAGAGAGTCGGTAGAGAGGGAGTCGGTAGAGAAAGAGAGAGAAGGGAGAGAGAGATAAGGTAGAGAGAGAGTCGGTAGAGAGAGAGTCGGTAGAGAGAGAGTCAGTAGAGAGAGAGAGAGAGAAGGGAGAGAGAGAGAAGGTAGAGAGAGAGACGGTAGAGAGTCGGTAGAGAGAGAGACGGCAGAGAGAGAGTCGGTAGATTGGGAGTCGGTAGAGAGCGAGAAAGTCTGGAGAGAGATGGTAGATAGATTCGGTAGAGATAGACAGTAGAGTAAGAGAGAGTCGGTAGAGAGAGTGTCGGTCGAGAGAGAAAGTCGGTAGAGAGAGAGAGACACTGGAGAGAGGGCTTTGGTAGAGAGAGAGACGGTAGAGAGAGAGACGGTAGAGAGAGAGTCAGTAGAGAGAGGGAGAGTCTGGAGAGAGGCGGTAGATAGAGTGGGTAGAGAGAGACGGTAGAGAGAGAGTGTCAGTAGAGAGAGAGAGTCGGTCACGAGAGAAAGTCGGTATAGAGAGACACTAGAGAGAGGGATTTTGTAGAGATAGAGACGGTAGAGAGAGAGTCGGTAGAGAGAGAGTCGGTAGAGAGAGAGTCAGTAGAGAGAGAGAGAGTCTCGAGAGAGACAGTAGATCGAGTCAGTAGAGAAAGACGGTCGAGAGAGAGAGTGAGTCGGTAGAGGGAGAGAGTCGGTCGAGAGAGAAAGTCGGTAGAGTGAGATGGACGGTAAAGAGAGAGACGGTAGAGAGAGAGACAGAGTCGGTAGAGAGAGAGTCGATAGAGAGAGAGAGTCAGTAGAGAGAGAGAGTAAGTAGAGAGAGACACGGTAGAGAGAGAGACAGAGTCGGTAGAGAGAGAATCGGTAGAGAGAGAGAGAGGCGGTAGAGAGTGAGAGTCAGTGGAGAGAGAAATAGAGAGTCGATAGAGAGAGAGAGTCAGTAGAGAGAGAGACACGGTAGAGAGTCGGTAGAGTGAGAGAGAGTCGGTAGATAGAGAGATGGTAGAGAGAGAGTCGGTAGAGAGGGAGTCGGTAGAGAAAGAGAGAGAAGGGAGAGAGAGATAAGGTAGAGAGAGAGTCGGTAGAGAGAGAGTCGGTAGAGAGAGAGTCAGTAGAGAGAGAGAGAGTCTCGAGAGAGACAGTAGATCGAGTCAGTAGAGAAAGACGGTAGAGAGAGAGAGTGAGTCGGTAGAGGGAGAGAGTCGGTCGAGAGAGAAAGTCGGTAGAGTGAGATAGACAGTAAAGAGAGAGAGAGACGGTAGAGAGAGAGACAGAGTCGGTAGAGAGAGAGTCGATAGAGAGAGAGAGTCAGTAGAGAGAGAGAGTAAGTAGAGAGAGTCACGGTAGAGAGAGAGACAGAGTCGGTAGAGAGAGAATCGGTAGAGAGAGAGAGAGGCGGTAGAGAGTGAGAGTCAGTGGAGAGAGAGAAAGAGAGAGTCGGTAGAGAGAGAGAGAGAGTCGATAGAGAGAGAGAGTCAGTAGAGAGAGAGACACGGTAGAGAGTCGGTAGAGTGAGAGAGAGTCAGTAGATAGAGAGATGGTAGAGAGAGAGTCGGTAGAGAGGGAGTCGGTAGAGAAAGAAAGAGAAGGGAGAGAGAGATAAGGTAGAGAGAGAGACGGTAGAGAGTCAGTAGAGAGAGAGTCGGTAGAAAGAGAGTCGGTAGAGAGGGAGTCTGTAGAGAGCGAGAGAGTCTGGAGAGAGACGGCAGATAGAGTCAGTAAAGAGAGACAGTAGAGTAAGAGAGAGTCGGTAGAGAGAGTGTCGGTCGAGAGAGAAAGTCGGTAGAGAGAGAGAGACACTAGAGAGAGGGATTCGGTAGAGAGAGAGACGGTAGAGAGAGAGACGGTAGAGAGAGAGATGGTAGTGAGAGAGTCGGTAGAGAGAGAGTCAGTAGAGAGAGAGAGAGTCTGGAGAGAGAAGGTAGATAGAGTCAGTAGAGAAAGACAGTAGAGAGAGAGAGTGAGTTGGTAGAGAGAGAGAGAGTCGGTTGAGAGACAAAGTTGGTAGAGAGAGACAGATGGTAGAGAGAGAGAGTCAGTAGAGAGAGGAAGAGTCTGTTCAACGGCGGTAGATGGAGTCAGTAGAGAAAGAAGGTAGAGAGAGAGAGTGAGTCGGTAGAGAGTGAGAGTCGGTCAAGAGAGAACGTCGGTGGAGCGAGAGAGACACTAGAGTTAGGGATTCGGTAGAGAGAGAGACGGTAGAGAGAGTGACGGTAGAGAGAGAGATGGTAGAGAGAGGGTCGGTAGAGAGAGAGTCTGTAGAGAGAGAGTCGGTAGAGAGAGAGTCGGTAGAGAGAGATAGAGTCTGGAGAGAGACGGTGCATAGAGTCAGTAGAGAAAGACAGTAGACAGAGAGAGTCGGTAGAGAGAGAGAAGGGAGAGAGAGAGAGTCGGTAGAGAGAGAGACGGTGGAGAGAGAGAGAGTCGATAGAGAGAGAAGTCAGTAGAGAGAGAGAGACGGTAGAGAGAGAGTCGGTAGAGAGAGAGAGAGTCTGGAGATAGACGGTGGATAGAGTCAGTAGAGAAAGACAGTAGAGAGAGAGAGTCGGTAGAGAGAGTGAGACGGCAGAGAGAGAGAGTCAGTGGAGAGAGAGAGACGATAGAGAGAGAGAAGGGAGAGAGAGAGAGTCGGTAGAGAGAGAGAGACGGTGGAGAGAGAGACACAGAGTCAGTAGAGAGAGAGAGATGGTAGAGAGAATCAGTAGAAGGAGAGAGATGGTAGTGTGACAATCAGTATTGAGAGAGCAACGGTAGAGAGAGAGATTCAGTAGAAAGAGAGATGGTAGAAAGAGAGTCGGTACAGAGAGAGAGTCGGTACAGAGAAAGAGTCGGTACAGAGAGAGAGTCGGTAGAGAGACAGAGAGAAAAGGTAGAGAGAGAGAGAGTTGGTAGAGAGAGAGAGTCTGTACAGAGAGAGAGAGTCGGTAGAGAGAGAGACGGTAGAGAGAGTGATAGTCTGGAGAGAGATGGTAGAGTCGGTAGAGAGAGACAGTAGAGAGAGAGAGAGTCGGTGGAGAGAGAGAGTCAGTTGAGAGATAAAGTCGGTAGAGAGAGAGAGACGTTAGAGAGAGTGATTCGGTAGAGTGAGCGACGGTAGAGAGAGAGTCAGTAGAGAGAGA
Organism: Narcine bancroftii; assembly: GCF_036971445.1. Taxonomy (NCBI): domain Eukaryota; kingdom Metazoa; phylum Chordata; class Chondrichthyes; order Torpediniformes; family Narcinidae; genus Narcine; species Narcine bancroftii. The sequence goes on from NC_091470.1 coordinate 203,306,982, forward strand.
GACGGTAGAGAAAGAAAGACAGTAGAGAGGTAGTCGGTACAGAGGGAGAGTCGTTACAGAGAGAGAGTCGGTAGAGAGGCAGAGAGAAAAGGTAGATAGAGAGAGTCGGTAGGGAGAGAGAGTCTGTAGTAAGAGAGAGAGTGGGTAGAGAGAGAGAGAGGGTAGAGAGAGATAGTCGGTAGAGAGAGAGAGATGGCAGAGAGAGGGAGTCGGTGTGAGAGAGATGGAAGAGAGAGAGAGTTGGTAGAGAGAGAGAGACAGTATAGAGATTCGGTGGAGAAAGAGAGACGGTAGAGAGAGAGAGAGGCGGTAGAGAGTGAGAGTCAGTGGAGAGAGAAAGCGAGTCGGTAGAGAGAGAGAGAGAGTCGATAGGGAGAGAGAGTCAGTAGAGAGAGAGAGACGGTAGAGAGTCCGTAGAGAGAGAGAGAGAGAAGGGAAAGAGAGAGAAGGTAGAGAGAGAGATGGTAGAGAGTCGGTAGAGAGAGAGACGGCAGAGAGAGAGTCGGTAGATTGGGAGTCGGTAGAGAGCGAGAAAGTCTGGAGAGAGATGGTAGATAGATTCGGTAGAGATAGACAGTAGAGTAAGAGAGAGTCGGTAGAGAGAGTGTCGGTCGAGAGAGAAAGTCGGTAGAGAGAGAGAGACACTGGAGAGAGGGCTTCGGTAGAGAGAGAGACAGTAGAGAGAGACGGTAGAGAGAGAGTCAGTAGAGAGAGGGAGAGTCTGGAGAGAGGCGGTAGATAGAGTGGGTAGAGAGAGACGGTAGAGAGAGAGTGTCAGTAGAGAGAGAGAGTCGGTCACGAGAGAAAGTCGGTATAGAGAGACACTAGAGAGAGGGATTTTGTAGAGATAGAGACGGTAGAGAGAGAGTCGGTAGAGAGAGAGTCGGTAGAGAGAGAGTCAGTAGAGAGAGAGAGAGTCTCGAGAGAGACAGTAGATCGAGTCAGTAGAGAAAGACGGTCGAGAGAGAGAGTGAGTCGGTAGAGGGAGAGAGTCGGTCGAGAGAGAAAGTCGGTAGAGTGAGATAGACGGTAAAGAGAGAGAGAGACGGTAGAGAGAGAGACAGAGTCGGTAGAGAGAGAGTCGATAGAGAGAGAGAGTCAGTAGAGAGAGAGAGTAAGTAGAGAGAGTCACGGTAGAGAGAGAGACAGAGTCGGTAGAGAGAGAATCGGTAGAGAGAGAGAGAGGCGGTAGAGAGTGAGAGTCAGTGGAGAGAGAGAAAGAGAGAGTCGGTAGAGAGAGAGAGAGTCGATAGAGAGAGAGAGTCAGTAGAGAGAGAGACACGGTAGAGAGTCGGTAGAGTGAGAGAGAGTCGGTAGATAGAGAGATGGTAGAGAGAGAGTCGGTAGAGAGGGAGTCGGTAGAGAAAGAGAGAGAAGGGAGAGAGAGATAAGGTAGAGAGAGAGACGGTAGAGAGTCAGTAGAGAGAGAGTCGGTAGAGAGAGAGATGGTAGAAAGAGAGTCGGTAGAGAGGGAGTCTGTAGAGAGCGAGAGAGTCTGGAGAGAGACGGCAGATAGAGTCAGTAAAGAGAGACAGTAGAGTAAGAGAGAGTCGGTAGAGAGAGTGTCGGTCGAGAGAGAAAGTCGGTAGAGAGAGAGAGACACTAGAGAGAGGGATTCGGTAGAGAGAGAGATGGTAGAGAGAGAGACGGTAGAGAGAGAGATGGTAGAGAGAGAGTCGGTAGAGAGAGAGAGTCAGTGGAGAGAGAGACGGTAGAGAGAGAGAGTTGGTAGAAAGAGAGAGTCGATAGAGAGGGAGAGAGACGATAAAGAGAGAGAGGCGGTAGAGAATGAGAGTCGGTGTAGAGAGAGATATGGAAGAGAGAGAGAGTCGGTAGAGAGAGAGAGTCAATAGAGAGAGAGAGTCGGTAGAGAGAGAGCGTTGTTAGAGAGAGAGAGTCGGTAGAGAGAGAGTCGGTGGAGAGAGAGTCAGTAGACAGAGGGAGAGTCTGGAGAGAGGCGGTAGAGTCGGTAGAGAGAGATGGTAGAGAGAGAGAGTCAGAAGAGAGAGAAAGTCGGTCACGGGAGACAGTCAGTAGAGAGAGAGAGACACTAGAGAGAGGGATTCGGTAGAGAGAGAGACAGTAGAGAGAGAGATGGTAGAGAGAGAGATGGTAGAGAGAGAGTCGGTAGAGAGAGAGTCGGTAGAGAGAGAGAGTCGGTTGAGAGAGAGAGTCGGTGGAGATAGAGAGCCGGTAGAGAGAGAGAGTAGGTAGAGAGAGAGTCGGTAGAGAGAGAGAGTAGGTAGAGAGAGAGTCGGTAGAGAGAGAGAGAGTCGGTGGAGAGAGAGAGGTGGTAGACAGAGAGTCGGTACCGAGATAGAGTCGGTAGAGAGAGAGAGAAGGTAGAAAGAGAGAGTCTGTACATAGAGAGATGGTAGAGAGAGAGAGAGAGTCGGTATAGAGGGAGAGTCGGTGGAGAGAGAGAGACGGTAGAGAGAGAGAGAGAGTTGGTGGAGAGACAGAGGTGGTAGACAGAGATTCGGTACAGAGAGAGAGAGTCGATAGCGAGAGAGAGAAGGTAGAAAGAGAGATTCTGTACATAGAGAGATTGTAGAGAAAGAGAAAGTCGGTAGAGAGAGAGAGTCGGTAGAAGGAGAGAGGTGGTACAGAGAGAGAGTCGGTGGAGAGAGAGAGACGGTAGAGAGAGAGTCGGCAGAGAGAGAGTCGGTAGAAAGAGAGAGTCGATATAGAGAGAGACGATAGAGAGAGAGAGGCGGTAGAGAATGAGAGTCAGTGGAGAGAGAGAGATGGAAGAGACAGATAGTCAGTAGAGAGAGAGAGTCAATAGAGAGAGAGAGAAGGTAGAGAGAGACTGTCGGTAGAGAGAGAGAGTCGGTGGAGAGAGAGTCGGTGGAGAGAGAGAGACGGTAGAGAGAGAGTCAGTACAGAGAGAGTCGGTAGAGAGAGTGTCAGTAGAGAGAGAGAGGTGGAACAGAGAGAGTCAGTAGTGAGAGAAAGACGGTAGAGAGAGGGAGTCGGTGGAGGGAGGAACGAAAGAGAAAGAGAGTCGGTAGAGAGAGAGAAGGTAGAGAGAGGGTCAGTGGAGATAGAGAGAGTCAGTAGAGAGTGAAAGTCAGTAGAGAGAGAGAGTCGGTCGACAGAGAAGGTCTGTAGAGAGAGAGACAGTACAGAGAGTGTCAGTAGAGAGAGAGACAGTAGAGAGAGAGTCGGTGCAGAGTGAGAGTCGGTAGAGAGAGAGAGTCGGTAGAGAGAGAGAGTCAGTAGAGAGAGACACGGTAGAGAGAGGGAGTCGGTGGAGAGAGAGACAGAAGATAGAGACGGTACAGAGAGGGAGTTGTTGGAAAGAGAGACGGAAGAGAGTGAGATTCAGTAGAGAGAGAGAGTCGGCAGAGAAAGAGAGACGGTAGAGAGAGAGTCAGTGGAGAGAGAGAGTCGGTAGAGAGAGAAAGAGAAGGGAGAGAGAGTGAAGGTAGAGAGAGAGTCGGTAGAGAGTCAGTAGAGAGAGAGTTGGTAGAGAAAGAGAGAGTCGGTCGAGTGAGAAAGTCGGTTGACACAGAGACGGTAGAGAGAGTGAGTCTGTAGAGAAAGAGAGTCTGTAGAGAGAGACACGGTAGAGGGAGAGACAGAGTCGGTAGAGAGATAGTCAGTAGAGAGAGAGAGAGGCGGTAGAGAGTGACAGTTGGTGGAGAGCGAGAGAGACGGAAGAGAGAGAGAGTCGGTAGAGAGAGAGAGTCGGTAGAGAGAGAGTCGGTAGAGAGAGGGAGTCGGTTGAGAGAGAGTCGGTAGAGAGAGAGAGAGTCTGGAGAGAGACGGTGGATAGAGTCAGTAGAGAAAGACAGTAGAGAGAGAGAGTCGGTAGAGAGAGTGAGACGGCAGAGAGAGAGAGTCAGTGGAGAGAGAGAGACGGTAGAGAGAGAGAAGGGAGGGAGAGAGAGTCGGTAGAGAGAGAGAGACGGTGGAGAGAGAGACACAGAGTCAGTAGAGAGAGAGAGATGGTAGAGAGAATCAGTAGAAGGAGAGAGATGGTAGAGTGACAATCAGTATTGAGAGAGTAACGGTAGAGAGAGACATTCAGTAGAAAGAGAGATGGTAGAAAGAGAGTTGGTACAGAGAGAGAGTCGGTACAGAGAGATAGTCGGTAGAGAGACAGAGTGAAAAGGTAGAGAGAGAGAGAGTTGGTAGAGAGAGAGATGGTAGAGAGAGAGTCGGTAGAGGGAGAGTCAGTAGAGAGAGAGAGAGTCTGGAGAGAGACGGTAGATAGAGTCAGTAGAGAAAGACAGTACAGAGAGAGAGTGAGTTGGTAGAGAGAGAGAGTCGGTTGAGAGAGAAAGTCGGTAGAGAGAGAGAGATGGTAGAGATAGAGAGTCAGTAGGGAGAGGAAGAGTTTGGTGAGAGGCGGTAGATGGAGTCGGTAGAGAGAGATGGTAAAGAGAGAGAGTCGGTCACGAGAGAAAGTCGGTAGAGGGAGAGAGACACTAGAGGGAGGGATTCGGTATAGAGAGAGATGGTAGAGAGAGAGAGGGTAGAGAGAGAGATGGTAGAGAGAGAGTCGGTAGAGAGAGATTGGGTAGAGAGAGAGAGAGTCTGGAGAGAGACGGTAGATAGAGTCAGTAGAGAAAGAAGGTAGAGAGAGAGAGTGAGTCGGTAGAGAGTGAGAGTCGGTTAAGAGAGAACGTCGGTGGAGCGAGAGAGACACTAGAGTTAGGGATTCGGTAGAGGGAGAGACGGTAGAGAGAGTGACGGTAGAGAGAGAGATGGTAGAGAGAGAGTCGGTAGAGAGAGAGTCGGTAGGGAGAGAGTCGGTAGAGAGAGAGTCGGTAGAGAGAGAGAGAGTCTGGAGAGAGACGGTGGATAGAGTCAGTAGACAAAGACAGTAGAGAGAGAGAGTCGGTAAAGAGAGTGAGACGGCAGAGAGAGAGAGTCAGTGGAGAGAGAGAGATGGTAGAGAGAGAGAAGGGAGAAAGAGAGAGTCGGTAGAGAGAGAGAGTTGGTGGAGAGAGAGAGAGAGTCGATAGAGAGAGAGAGTCAGTAGAGAGAGAGAGATGGTAGAGAGTCGGTAGAGTGAGAGAGAGTCGGTAGAGAGAGAGATGGTAGAGAGAGAGTCGGTAGAGAGGGAGTCGGTAGAGAAAGAGAGAGAAGGGAGAGAGAGATAAGGTAGAGAGAGAGTCGGTAGAGAGGGAGTCAGTAGAGAGCGAGAGAGTCTGGAGAGAGACAGTAGATAGAGTCAGTAAAGAGAGACAGTAGAGTAAGAGAGAGTCGGTAGAGAGAGTGTCGGTCGAGAGAGAAAGTCGGTAGAGAGAGAGAGACACTAGAGAGAGGGATTCGGTAGAGAGAGAGATGGTAGAGAGAGAGACGGTAGAGAGAGAGATGGTAGAGAGAGAGTCGGTAGAGAGAGAGTCAGTAGAGAGAGAGAGAGTCTGGAGAGAGACGGTAGATAGAGAAAGACAGTACAGAGAGAGAGTGAGTTGGTAGAGAGAGAGAGTCGGTTGAGAGAGAAAGTCGGTAGAGATAGAGAGATGGTAGAGAGAGAGAGTCAGTAGAGAGAGGAAGAGTCTGGAGAGAGGCGGTAGTTGGAGTCGGTAGAGTGAGATGGTAAAGAGAGAGAGTCGGTAACGAGAGAAAGTCGGTAGAGGGAGAGAGACATTAGAGGGAGGGATTCGGTATAGAGAGAGATGGTAGAGAGAGAGACGGTAGAGAGAGAGATGGTAGAGAGAGAGTCAGAGAGAGATTCGGTAGAGAGAGAGAGAGTCTGGAGAGATACGGTAGATAGAGTCAGTAGAGAAAGAAGGAAGAGAGAGAGAGTGAGTCGGTAGAGAGTGAGAGTCGGTCAAGAGAGAACGTCGGTGGAGCGAGAGAGACACTAGAGTTAGGGATTCGGTAGAGAGAGAGACGGTAGAGAGAGTGACGGTAGAGAGAGAGATGCTAGAGAGAGAGTCGGTAGAGAGAGAGTCGGTAGAGAGACAGTAGATAGAGTCAGTAAAGAGAGACAGTAGAGTAAGAGAGAGTCGGTAGAGAGAGTGTCGGTCGAGAGAGAAAGTCGGTAGAGAGAGAGAGATGGTAGAGAGAGAGAGTCAGTAGAGAGAGGAAGAGTCTGGAGAGAGGCGGTAGTTGGAGTCGGTAGAGTGAGATGGTAAAGAGAGAGAGTCGGTAACGAGAGAAAGTCGGTAGAGGGAGAGAGACACTAGAGGGAGGGATTCGGTATAGAGAGAGATGGTAGAGAGAGAGACGGTAGAGAGAGAGATGGTAGAGAGAGAGTCGTTAGAGAGAGATTCGGTAGAGAGAGAGAGAGAGTCTGGAGAGATACGGTAGATAGAGTCAGTAGAGAAAGAAGGAAGAGAGAGAGAGTGAGTCGGTAGAGAGTGAGAGTCGGTCAAGAGAGAACGTCGGTGGAGCGAGAGAGACACTAGAGTTAGGGATTCGGTAGAGAGAGAGACGGTAGAGAGAGTGACGGTAGAGAGAGAGATGCTAGAGAGAGAGTCGGTAGAGAGAGAGTCGGTAGAGAGAGAGTCGGTAGAGAGAGAGTCGGTAGAGAGAGAGAGAGTCTGGAGATAGACGGTGGATTGAGTCAGTAGAGAAAGACAGTAGAGAGAGAGAGTCGGTAGAGAGAGTGAGACGGCAGAGAGAGAGAGTCAGTGGAGAGAGAGAGACGATAGAGAGAGAGAAGGGAGAGAGAGAGAGTCGGTAGAGAGAGAGAGACGGTGGAGAGAGAGACACAGAGTCAGTAGAGAGAGAGAGATGGTAGAGAGAATCAGTAGAAGGAGAGAGATGGTAGTGTGACAATCAGTATTGAGAGAGCAACGGTAGAGAGAGAGATTCAGTAGAAAGAGAGATGGTAGAAAGAGAGTCGGTACAGAGAGAGAGTCGGTACAGAGAGAGAGTCGGTACAGAGAGAGAGTCGGTAGAGAGACAGAGAGAAAAGGTAGAGAGAGAGAGAGTTGGTAGAGAGAGAGAGTCTGTACAGAGAGAGAGAGTCGGTAGAGAGAGAGACGGTAGAGAGAGTGATAGTCTGGAGAGAGATGGTAGAGTCGGTAGAGAGAGACAGTAGAGAGAGAGAGAGTCGGTGGAGAGAGAGAGTCAGTTGAGAGATAAAGTCGGTAGAGAGAGAGAGACGTTAGAGAGAGTGATTCGGTAGAGTGAGCGACGGTAGAGAGAGAGTCAGTAGAGAGAGAGACGGTAGAGAAAGAAAGACAGTAGAGAGGTAGTCGGTACAGAGGGAGAGTCGTTACAGAGAGAGAGTCGGTAGAGAGGCAGAGAGAAAAGGTAGATAGAGAGAGTCGGTAGGGAGAGAGAGTCTGTAGTAAGAGAGAGAGTGGGTAGAGAGAGAGAGAGGGTAGAGAGAGATAGTCGGTAGAGAGAGAGAGATGGCAGAGAGAGGGAGTCGGTGTGAGAGAGATGGAAGAGAGAGAGAGTTGGTAGAGAGAGAGAGACAGTATAGAGATTCGGTGGAGAAAGAGAGACGGTAGAGAGAGAGAGAGAGGCGGTAGAGAGTGAGAGTCAGTGGAGAGAGAAAGCGAGAGTCGGTAGAGAGAGAGAGAGAGTCGATAGGGAGAGAGAGTCAGTAGAGAGAGAGAGACGGTAGAGAGTCAGTAGAGAGAGAGAAGGGAAAGAGAGAGAAGGTAGAGAGAGAGATGGTAGAGAGTCGGTAGAGAGAGAGACGGCAGAGAGAGAGTCGGTAGATTGGGAGTCGGTAGAGAGCGAGAAAGTCTGGAGAGAGATGGTAGATAGATTCGGTAGAGATAGACAGTAGAGTAAGAGAGAGTCGGTAGAGAGAGTGTCGGTCGAGAGAGAAAGTCGGTAGAGAGAGAGAGACACTGGAGAGAGGGCTTCGGTAGAGAGAGAGACAGTAGAGAGAGACGGTAGAGAGAGAGTCAGTAGAGAGAGGGAGAGTCTGGAGAGAGGCGGTAGATAGAGTGGGTAGAGAGAGACGGTAGAGAGAGAGTGTCAGTAGAGAGAGAGAGTCGGTCACGAGAGAAAGTCGGTATAGAGAGACACTAGAGAGAGGGATTTTGTAGAGATAGAGACGGTAGAGAGAGAGTCGGTAGAGAGAGAGTCGGTAGAGAGAGAGTCAGTAGAGAGAGAGAGAGTCTCGAGAGAGACAGTAGATCGAGTCAGTAGAGAAAGACGGTCGAGAGAGAGAGTGAGTCAGTAGAGGGAGAGAGTCGGTCGAGAGAGAAAGTCGGTAGAGTGAGATAGACGGTAAAGAGAGAGAGAGACGGTAGAGAGAGAGACAGAGTCGGTAGAGAGAGAGTCGATAGAGAGAGAGAGTCAGTAGAGAGAGAGAGTAAGTAGAGAGAGTCACGGTAGAGAGAGAGACAGAGTCGGTAGAGAGAGAGTCGATAGAGAGAGAGAGTCAGTAGAGAGAGAGAGTAAGTAGAGAGAGTCACGGTAGAGAGAGAGACAGAGTCGGTAGAGAGAGAATCGGTAGAGAGAGAGAGAGGCGGTAGAGAGTGAGAGTCAGTGGAGAGAGAGAAAGAGAGAGTCGGTAGAGAGAGAGAGAGTCGATAGAGAGAGAGAGTCAGTAGAGAGAGAGACACGGTAGAGAGTCGGTAGAGTGAGAGAGAGTCGGTAGATAGAGAGATGGTAGAGAGAGAGTCGGTAGAGAGGGAGTCGGTAGAGAAAGAGAGAGAAGGGAGAGAGAGATAAGGTAGAGAGAGAGACGGTAGAGAGTCAGTAGAGAGAGAGACGGTAGAGAGAGAGACAGAGTCGGTAGAGAGAGAGTCGATAGAGAGAGAGAGTCAGTAGAGAGAGAGAGTAAGTAGAGAGAGTCACGGTAGAGAGAGAGACAGAGTCGGTAGAGAGAGAATCGGTAGAGAGAGAGAGAGGCGGTAGAGAGTGAGAGTCAGTGGAGAGAGAGAAAGAGAGAGTCGGTAGAGAGAGAGAGAGTCGATAGAGAGAGAGAGTCAGTAGAGAGAGAGACACGGTAGAGAGTCGGTAGAGTGAGAGAGAGTCGGTAGATAGAGAGATGGTAGAGAGAGAGTCGGTAGAGAGGGAGTCGGTAGAGAAAGAGAGAGAAGGGAGAGAGAGATAAGGTAGAGAGAGAGACGGTAGAGAGTCAGTAGAGAGAGAGTCGGTAGAGAGAGAGATGGTAGAAAGAGAGTCGGTAGAGAGGGAGTCTGTAGAGAGCGAGAGAGTCTGGAGAGAGACGGCAGATAGAGTCAGTAAAGAGAGACAGTAGAGTAAGAGAGAGTCGGTAGAGAGAGTGTCGGTCGAGAGAGAAAGTCGGTAGAGAGAGAGAGACACTAGAGAGAGGGATTCGGTAGAGAGAGAGACGGTAGAGAGAGAGACGGTAGAGAGAGAGATGGTAGTGAGAGAATCGGTAGAGAGAGAGTCAGTAGAGAGAGAGAGAGTCTGGAGAGAGAAGTTAGATAGAGTCAGTAGAGAAAGACAGTAGAGAGAGAGAGAGTGAGTTGGTAGAGAGAGGAAGAGTCTGGTGAACGGCGGTAGATGGAGTCAGTAGAGAAAGAAGTTAGAGAGAGAGAGTGAGTCGGTAGAGAGAGAGTCGGTAGAGAGAGAGTCAGTAGAGAGAGAGAGAGTCTCGAGAGAGACAGTAGATCGAGTCAGTAGAGAAAGACGGTCGAAGAAAAAGGGAGGCGTACATTAGATATAAGAAGCATGGAGTTAAGGAGATGTTTGAAAGATACATTGAATGTAAGAGGAATCTTAAGAGAGGAATTAGGAAAGCTAAAAGAAGGTACGAGAAAACTATGGCAAGCAGGGTGAAAACAAATCCAAAAGAGTTCTACAAATATGTTAATGGTAAGAGGAAAGCTAGAGACAAAATTGGTCCCTTAGAAAATCAGAGTGGAAAACTGTGTGTGGAACCTAGAGAAATGGGGGAGATATTGAACAGTTTCTTTTCTTCGGTATTCACTAAGGAGAAGGATATTGGGAGATGTGGGATAAAAAAAGCAAATTGGGTAAATATGGGGAATATAGAGATTACAAAAGGTGTAGTTTTAAGGCTTTTGAAGAATATAAAGGTGGATAAGTCTCCAGGACCAGACGGGATCTTCCCCAGGACATTGAGAGAAGTGAAGGAGGAAATAGCAGAGGCTCTGGCGGTAATTTTTCGAATGTCATTAGATATGGGGATAGTGCCGGAGGATTGGCGCATTGCGCATGTGGTTCCGTTATTTAAAAAGGGTTCAAGGAGGAAGCCTGGCAACTATCGGCCTGTAAGTTTGACGTCTGTGGTAGGTAAATTAATGGAGAAAATTCTTAGAGATAGTACTTATAAACATCTGGATAGACAGGGTCTGATCAGGAGTACTCAACATGGATTTGTGGGAGGAAGGTCATGTTTGACCAATCTGATTGAATTTTTTGAAGAGGTGACTAGGAATGTGGATGAGGGTAGCGCAGTGGATGTTGTCTATATGGACTTCAGTAAGGCCTTCGATAAGGTACCACATGGAAGGTTAGTTAGGAAGGTGCAGTCTTTAGGTATAAATTTTGAGATAGTCAAATGGATTGAACATTGGCTGAAAGGGAGAGGCCAGAGAGTGGTAGTGGATAATTGTCTGTCAGGTTGGAGGCCGGTGACCAGTGGTGTGCCTCAAGGATCTGTATTGGGCCCATTGTTGTTCGTTATATACATTAATGATCTAGATGATGGGGTGGTGAATTGGATTAGTAAATATGCAGACGATACTAAGATAGGTGGAATAGTGGATAATGAAGAAGGTTTTCTAGGATTGCAGAGGGATTTGGGCTGCTTAGAAAAGTGGGCTGAAAAATGGCAGATGGAATTTAATGCTGATAAGTGTGAGGTGCTTCATTTTGGTAAGAAGAATCAGAATAGGACATATGTGGTAAATGGGAGAGCATTGAGGAATACAGAAGAGCAGAAAGATTTAGGAGTGACGGTACATCGTTCCCTGAAGGTAGAAACTCACGTGAATAGGGTGGTGAAGAAGGCTTTTAGTATGCTGGCCTTTATCAATCATTGCATGGAATATAGGAGTTGGGAGGTGATGTTGAGATTGTATAAGACGTTGGTGCGGCCTAATTTGGAGTTCTGTGTGCAGTTCTGGTCGCCTAATTATAGGAAGGATATAAACAGAGTGGAGAGAGTGCAGAGAAGGTTTACCAGAATGTTGCCTGGGTTTAAGCATCTGGAGTATGGGGAGAGATTGGACAGATTGGGTCTTTATTCTTTGGAGCGTAGAAGGTTGAGAGGGGATTTGATAGAAGTATTTAAGATTATGAAAGGGATAGACAGAGTGGATGTGGATAGACTATTTCCGTTAAGAGGAGGAAAGATTAAAACAAGAGGACATGAGTTAAGAATTAAGGGGCAGAGGTTTAGAGGTAACATGAGGGGGAACTTCTTTACTCAGAGAGTGGTAGCTGTGTGGAATGATCTTCCGGGAGAAATAGTGGCGGCGGAGTCAATTGTATTATTTAAGAAAAGGTTGGACAGGTATATGGATGAGAGGAAGATGGAGGGTTATGGGCATTGTGCAGGGAGGTGGGATTAGAAAGGGGTGTTTGGTTCGGTGCGGACTAGAAGGGCCTAATGGCCTGTTTCCGTGCTGTAATTGTTATTATTATTATATTATTATTATTAGAGTGAGAGTCGGTCAAGAGAGAACGTCGGTGGAGCGAGAGAGACACTAGAGTTAGGGATTCGGTAGAGAGAGAGACGGTAGAGAGAGTGACGGTAGAGAAAGAGATGGTAGAGAGAGGGTCGATAGAGAGAGAGTCTGTAGAGAGAGAGTCGGTAGAGAGAGAGTCCGTAGAGAGAGATAGAGTCTGGAGAGAGACGGTGCATAGAGTCAGCAGAGAAAGACAGTAGACAGAGAGAGTCGGTAGAGAGAGTGAGACGGCAGAGAGAGAGAGTCAGTGGAGAGAGAGAGACGGTAGAGAGAGAGAAGGGAGAGAGAGAGAGTCGGTAGAGAGAGAGACGGTGGAGAGAGAGAGAGAGTCGATAGAGAGAGAAGTCAGTAGAGAGAGAGAGACGGTAGAGAGAGAGTCGGTAGAGAGAGAGAGAGTCTGGAGATAGACGGTGGATAGAGTCAGTAGAGAAAGACAGTAGAGAGAGAGAGTCGGTGGAGAGAGTGAGACGGAAGAGAGACAGAGTCAGTGGAGAGAGAGAGACGATAGAGAGAGAGAAGGGAGAGAGAGAGAGTCGGTAGAGAGAGAGAGACGGTGGAGAGAGAGACACAGAGTCAGTAGAGAGAGAGAGATGGTAGAGACAATCAGTAGAAGGAGAGAGATGGTAGTGTGACAATCAGTATTGAGAGAGCAACGGTAGAGAGAGAGATTCAGTAGAAAGAGAGATGGTAGAAAGAGAGTCGGTACAGAGAGAGAGTCGGTACAGAGAGAGAGTCGGTACAGAGAGAGAGTCGGTAGAGAGACAGAGAGAAAAGGTAGAGAGAGAGAGAGTTGGTAGAGAGAGAGAGTCTGTACAGAGAGAGAGAGTCGGTAGAGAGAGAGACGGTAGAGAGAGTGATAGTCTGGAGAGAGATGGTAGAGTCGGTAGAGAGAGACAGTAGAGAGAGAGAGAGTCGGTAGAGAGTGAGAGTCAGTGGAGAGAGAAAGCGAGAGTCGGTAGAGAGAGAGAGAGAGTCGATAGGGAGAGAGAGTCAGTAGAGAGAGAGAGACGGTAGAGAGTCAGTAGAGAGAGAGAGAGAGAAGGGAGAGAGAGAGAAGGTAGAGAGAGAGACGGTAGAGAGTCGGTAGAGAGAGAGACGGCAGAGAGAGAGTCGGTAGATTGGGAGTCGGTAGAGAGCGAGAAAGTCTGGAGAGAGATGGTAGATAGATTCGGTAGAGATAGACAGTAGAGTAAGAGAGAGTCGGTAGAGAGAGTGTCGGTCGAGAGAGAAAGTCGGTAGAGAGAGAGAGACACTGGAGAGAGGGCTTCGGTAGAGAGAGAGACGGTAGAGAGAGAGACGGTAGAGAGAGAGTCAGTAGAGAGAGGGAGAGTCTGGAGAGAGGCGGTAGATAGAGTGGGTAGAGAGAGACGGTAGAGAGAGAGTGTCAGTAGAGAGAGAGAGTCGGTCACGAGAGAAAGTCGGTATAGAGAGACACTAGAGAGAGGGATTTTGTAGAGATAGAGACGGTAGAGAGAGAGTCGGTAGAGAGAGAGTCGGTAGAGAGAGAGTCAGTAGAGAGAGAGAGAGTCTCGAGAGAGACAGTAGATCGAGTCAGTAGAGAAAGACGGTCGAGAGAGAGAGTGAGTCGGTAGAGGGAGAGAGTCGGTCGAGAGAGAAAGTCGGTAGAGTGAGATAGACGGTAAAGAGAGAGAGAGACGGTAGAGAGAGAGACAGAGTCGGTAGAGAGAGAGTCGATAGAGAGAGAGAGTCAGTAGAGAGAGAGAGTAAGTAGAGAGAGACACGGTAGAGAGAGAGACAGAGTCGGTAGAGAGAGAATCGGTAGAGAGAGAGAGAGGCGGTAGAGAGTGAGAGTCAGTGGAGAGAGAAATAGAGAGTCGATAGAGAGAGAGAGTCAGTAGAGAGAGAGACACGGTAGAGAGTCGGTAGAGTGAGAGAGAGTCGGTAGATAGAGAGATGGTAGAGAGAGAGTCGGTAGAGAGGGAGTCGGTAGAGAAAGAGAGAGAAGGGAGAGAGAGATAAGGTAGAGAGAGTCGGTAGAGAGAGAGTCGGTAGAGAGAGAGTCAGTAGAGAGAGAGAGAGTCTCGAGAGAGACAGTAGATCGAGTCAGTAGAGAAAGACGGTAGAGAGAGAGAGTGAGTCGGTAGAGGGAGAGAGTCGGTCGAGAGAGAAAGTCGGTAGAGTGAGATAGACAGTAAAGAGAGAGAGAGACGGTAGAGAGAGAGACAGAGTCGGTAGAGAGAGAGTCGATAGAGAGAGAGAGTCAGTAGAGAGAGAGAGTAAGTAGAGAGAGTCACGGTAGAGAGAGAGACAGAGTCGGTAGAGAGAGAATCGGTAGAGAGAGAGAGAGGCGGTAGAGAGTGAGAGTCAGTGGAGAGAGAGAAAGAGAGAGTCGGTAGAGAGAGAGAGAGAGAGTCGATAGAGAGAGAGAGTCAGTAGAGAGAGAGACATGGTAGAGAGTCGGTAGAGTGAGAGAGAGTCAGTAGATAGAGAGATGGTAGAGAGAGAGTCGGTAGAGAGGGAGTCGGTAGAGAAAGAAAGAGAAGGGAGAGAGAGATAAGGTAGAGAGAGAGACGGTAGAGAGTCAGTAGAGAGAGAGTCGGTAGAAAGAGAGTCGGTAGAGAGGGAGTCTGTAGAGAGCGAGAGAGTCTGGAGAGAGACGGCAGATAGAGTCAGTAAAGAGAGACAGTAGAGTAAGAGAGAGTCGGTAGAGAGAGTGTCGGTCGAGAGAGAAAGTCGGTAGAGAGAGAGAGACACTAGAGAGAGGGATTCGGTAGAGAGAGAGACGGTAGAGAGAGAGACGGTAGAGAGAGAGATGGTAGTGAGAGAGTCGGTAGAGAGAGAGTCAGTAGAGAGAGAGAGAGTCTGGAGAGAGAAGGTAGATAGAGTCAGTAGAGAAAGACAGTAGAGAGAGAGAGAGTGAGTTGGTAGAGAGAGAGAGAGTCGGTTGAGAGACAAAGTTGGTAGAGAGAGACAGATGGTAGAGAGAGAGAGTCAGTAGAGAGAGGAAGAGTCTGTTCAACGGCGGTAGATGGAGTCAGTAGAGAAAGAAGGTAGAGAGAGAGAGTGAGTCGGTAGAGAGTGAGAGTCGGTCAAGAGAGAACGTCGGTGGAGCGAGAGAGACACTAGAGTTAGGGATTCGGTAGAGAGAGAGACGGTAGAGAGAGTGACGGTAGAGAGAGAGATGGTAGAGAGAGGGTCGGTAGAGAGAGAGTCTGTAGAGAGAGAGTCGGTAGAGAGAGAGTCGGTAGAGAGAGATAGAGTCTGGAGAGAGACGGTGCATAGAGTCAGTAGAGAAAGACAGTAGACAGAGAGAGTCGGTAGAGAGAGAGAAGGGAGAGAGAGAGAGTCGGTAGAGACAGAGACGGTGGAGAGAGAGAGAGTCGATAGAGAGAGAAGTCAGTAGAGAGAGAGAGACGGTAGAGAGAGAGTCGGTAGAGAGAGAGAGAGTCTGGAGATAGACGGTGGATAGAGTCAGTAGAGAAAGACAGTAGAGAGAGAGAGTCGGTAGAGAGAGTGAGACGGCAGAGAGAGAGAGTCAGTGGAGAGAGAGAGACGATAGAGAGAGAGAAGGGAGAGAGAGAGAGTCGGTAGAGAGAGAGAGACGGTGGAGAGAGAGACACAGAGTCAGTAGAGAGAGAGAGATGGTAGAGAGAATCAGTAGAAGGAGAGAGATGGTAGTGTGACAATCAGTATTGAGAGAGCAACGGTAGAGAGAGAGATTCAGTAGAAAGAGAGATGGTAGAAAGAGAGTCGGTACAGAGAGAGAGTCGGTACAGAGAGAGAGTCGGTACAGAGAGAGAGTCGGTAGAGAGACAGAGAGAAAAGGTAGAGAGAGAGAGAGTTGGTAGAGAGAGAGAGTCTGTACAGAGAGAGAGAGTCGGTAGAGAGAGAGACGGTAGAGAGAGTGATAGTCTGGAGAGAGATGGTAGAGTCGGTAGAGAGAGACAGTAGAGACAGAGAGAGTCGGTGGAGAGAGAGAGTCAGTTGAGAGATAAAGTCGGTAGAGAGAGAGAGACGTTAGAGAGAGTGATTCGGTAGAGTGAGCGACGGTAGAGAGAGAGTCAGTAGAGAGAGAGACGGTAGAGAAAGAAAGACAGTAGAGAGGTAGTCAGTACAGAGGGAGAGTCGTTACAGAGAGAGAGTCGGTAGAGAGGCAGAGAGAAAAGGTAGATAGAGAGAGTCGGTAGGGAGAGAGAGTCTGTAGTAAGAGAGAGAGTGGGTAGAGAGAGAGAGAGGGTAGAGAGAGATAGTCGGTAGAGAGAGAGAGATGGCAGAGAGAGGGAGTCGGTGTGAGAGAGATGGAAGAGAGAGAGAGTTGGTAGAGAGAGAGAGACAGTATAGAGATTCGGTGGAGAAAGAGAGACGGTAGAGAGAGAGAGAGGCGGTAGAGAGTGAGAGTCAGTGGAGAGAGAAAGCGAGAGTCGGTAGAGAGAGAGAGAGAGTCGATAGGGAGAGAGAGTCAGTAGAGAGAGAGAGACGGTAGAGAGTCAGTAGAGAGAGAGAGAGAGAAGGGAAAGAGAGAGAAGGTAGAGAGAGAGATGGTAGAGAGTCGGTAGAGAGAGAGACGGCAGAGAGAGATTCGGTAGATTGGGAGTCGGTAGAGAGCGAGAAAGTCTGGAGAGAGATGGTAGATAGATTCGGTAGAGATAGACAGTAGAGTAAGAGAGAGTCGGTAGAGAGAGTGTCGGTCGAGAGAGTAAGACGGTAGAGAGAGAGAGACACTGGAGAGAGGGCTTCGGTAGAGAGAGAGACAGTAGAGAGAGACAGTAGAGAGAGAGTCAGTAGAGAGAGGGAGAGTCTGGAGAGAGGCGGTAGATAGAGTGGGTAGAGAGAGACGGTAGAGAGAGAGTGTCAGTAGAGAGAGAGAGTCGGTCACGAGAGAAAGTCGGTATAGAGAGACACTAGAGAGAGGGATTTTGTAGAGATAGAGACGGTAGAGAGAGAGTCGGTAGAGAGAGAGTCGGTAGAGAGAGAGTCAGTAGAGAGAGAGAGAGTCTCGAGAGAGACAGTAGATCGAGTCAGTAGAGAAAGACGGTCGAGAGAGAGAGTGAGTCGGTAGAGGGAGAGAGTCGGTCGAGAGAGAAAGTCGGTAGAGTGAGATAGACGGTAAAGAGAGAGAGAGACGGTAGAGAGAGAGACAGAGTCGGTAGAGAGAGAGTCGATAGAGAGAGAGAGTCAGTAGAGAGAGAGAGTAAGTAGAGAGAGTCACGGTAGAGAGAGAGACAGAGTCGGTAGAGAGAGAATCGGTAGAGAGAGAGAGAGGCGGTAGAGAGTGAGAGTCAGTGGAGAGAGAGAAAGAGAGAGTCGGTAGAGAGAGAGAGAGTCGATAGAGAGAGAGAGTCAGTAGAGAGAGAGACACGGTAGAGAGTCGGTAGAGTGAGAGAGAGTCGGTAGATAGAGAGATGGTAGAGAGAGAGTCGGTAGAGAGGGAGTCGGTAGAGAAAGAGAGAGAAGGGAGAGAGAGATAAGGTAGAGAGAGAGACGGTAGAGAGTCAGTAGAGAGAGAGTCGGTAGAGAGAGAGATGGTAGAAAGAGAGTCGGTAGAGAGGGAGTCTGTAGAGAGCGAGAGAGTCTGGAGAGAGACGGCAGATAGAGTCAGTAAAGAGAGACAGTAGAGTAAGAGAGAGTCGGTAGAGAGAGTGTCGGTCGAGAGAGAAAGTCGGTAGAGAGAGAGAGACACTAGAGAGAGGGATTCGGTAGAGAGAGAGACGGTAGAGAGAGAGACGGTAGAGAGAGAGATGGTAGTGAGAGAGTCGGTAGAGAGAGAGTCAGTAGAGAGAGAGAGAGTCTGGAGAGAGAAGGTAGATAGAGTCAGTAGAGAAAGACAGTAGAGAGAGAGAGAGTGAGTTGGTAGAGAGAGAGAGTCGGTTGAGAGACAAAGTTGGTAGAGAGAGACAGATGGTAGAGAGAGAGAGTCAGTAGAGAGAGGAAGAGTCTGGTGAACGGCGGTAGATGGAGTCAGTAGAGAAAGAAGGTACAGAGAGAGAGTGAGTCGGTAGAGAGTGAGAGTCGGTCAAGAGAGAACGTCGGTGGAGCGAGAGAGACACTAGAGTTAGGGATTCGGTAGAGAGAGAGACGGTAGAGAGAGTGACGGTAGAGAGAGAGATTGTAGAGAGAGGGTCGGTAGAGAGAGAGTCTGTAGAGAGAGAGTCGGTAGAGAGAGAGTCCGTAGAGAGAGATAGAGTCTGGAGAGAGACGGTGGATAGAGTCAGTAGAGAAAGACAGTAGACAGAGAGAGTCGGTAGAGAGAGTGAGACGGCAGAGAGAGAGAGTCAGTGGAGAGAGAGAGACGGTAGAGAGAGAGAAGGGAGAGAGAGAGAGTCGGTAGAGAGAGAGACGGTGGAGAGAGAGAGAGAGTCGATAGAGAGAGAAGTCAGTAGAGAGAGAGAGACGGTAGAGAGAGAGTCGGTAGAGAGAGAGAGAGTCTGGAGATAGACGGTGGATAGAGTCAGTAGAGAAAGACAGTAGAGAGAGAGAGTCGGTAGAGAGAGTGAGACGGCAGAGAGAGAGAGTCAGTGGAGAGAGAGAGACGATAGAGAGAGAGAAGGGAGAGAGAGAGAGTCGGTAGAGAGAGAGAGACGGTGGAGAGAGAGACACAGAGTCAGTAGAGAGAGAGAGATGGTAGAGAGAATCAGTAGAAGGAGAGAGATGGTAGTGTGACAATCAGTATTGAGAGAGCAACGGTAGAGAGAGAGATTCAGTAGAAAGAGAGATGGTAGAAAGAGAGTCGGTACAGAGAGAGAGTCGGTACAGAGAGAGAGTCGGTACAGAGAGAGAGTCGGTAGAGAGACAGAGAGAAAAGGTAGAGAGAGAGAGAGTTGGTAGAGAGAGAGAGTCTGTACAGAGAGAGAGAGTCGGTAGAGAGAGAGACGGTAGAGAGAGTGATAGTCTGGAGAGAGATGGTAGAGTCGGTAGAGAGAGACAGTAGAGAGAGAGAGAGTCGGTAGAGAGTGAGAGTCAGTGGAGAGAGAAAGCGAGAGTCGGTAGAGAGAGAGAGAGTCGATAGGGAGAGAGAGTCAGTAGAGAGAGAGAGACGGTAGAGAGTCAGTAGAGAGAGAGAGAGAGAAGGGAGAGAGAGAGAAGGTAGAGAGAGAGACGGTAGAGAGTCGGTAGAGAGAGAGACGGCAGAGAGAGAGTCGGTAGATTGGGAGTCGGTAGAGAGCGAGAAAGTCTGGAGAGAGATGGTAGATAGATTCGGTAGAGATAGACAGTAGGGTAAGAGAGAGTCGGTAGAGAGAGTGTCGGTCGAGAGAGAAAGTCGGTAGAGAGAGAGAGACACTGGAGAGAGGGCTTCGGTAGAGAGAGAGACGGTAGAGAGAGAGACGGTAGAGAGAGAGTCAGTAGAGAGAGAGAGTAAGTAGAGAGAGACACGGTAGAGAGAGAGACAGAGTCGGTAGAGAGAGAATCGGTAGAGAGAGAGAGAGGCGGTAGAGAGTGAGAGTCAGTGGACAGAGAGAGACGGTGGAGAGAGAGAGAGTCGATAGAGAGAGAAGTCAGTAGAGAGAGAGAGACGGTAGAGAGAGAGTCGGTAGAGAGAGAGAGAGTCTGGAGATAGACGGTGGATAGAGTCAGTAGAGAAAGACAGTAGAGAGAGAGAGTCGGTAGAGAGAGAGACGGTAGAGAGAGTGATAGTCTGGAGAGAGATGGTAGAGTCGGTAGAGAGAGACAGTAGAGAGAGAGAGAGTCGGTGGAGAGAGAGAGTCAGTTGAGAGATAAAGTCGGTAGAGAGAGAGAGACGTTAGAGAGAGTGATTCGGTAGAGTGAGCGACGGTAGAGAGAGAGTCAGTAGAGAGAGAGACGGTAGAGAAAGAAAGACAGTAGAGAGGTAGTCGGTACAGAGGGAGAGTCGTTACAGAGAGAGAGTCGGTAGAGAGGCAGAGAGAAAAGGTAGATAGAGAGAGTCGGTAGGGAGAGAGAGTCTGTAGTAAGAGAGAGAGTGGGTAGAGAGAGAGAGAGGGTAGAGAGAGATAGTCGGTAGAGAGAGAGAGATGGCAGAGAGAGGGAGTCGGTGTGAGAGAGATGGAAGAGAGAGAGAGTTGGTAGAGAGAGAGAGACAGTATAGAGATTCGGTGGAGAAAGAGAGACGGTAGAGAGAGAGAGAGGCGGTAGAGAGTGAGAGTCAGTGGAGAGAGAAAGCGAGAGTCGGTAGAGAGAGAGAGAGAGTCGATAGGGAGAGAGAGTCAGTAGAGAGAGAGAGACGGTAGAGAGTCCGTAGAGAGAGATAGAGTCTGGAGAGAGACGGTGCATAGAGTCAGTAGAGAAAGACAGTAGACAGAGAGAGTCGGTAGAGAGAGTGAGACGGCAGAGAGAGAGAGTCAGTGGAGAGAGAGAGACGGTAGAGAGAGAGAAGGGAGAGAGAGGGAGTCGGTAGAGAGAGAGACGGTGGAGAGAGAGAGAGAGTCGATAGAGAGAGAAGTCAGTAGAGAGAGAGAGAGACGGTAGAGAGAGAGTCGGTAGAGAGAGAGAGAGTCTGGAGATAGACGGTGGATAGAGTCAGTAGAGAAAGACAGTAGAGAGAGAGAGTCGGTGGAGAGAGTGAGACGGCAGAGAGACAGAGTCAGTGGAGAGAGAGAGACGATAGAGAGAGAGAAGGGAGAGAGAGAGAGTCGGTAGAGAGAGAGAGACGGTGGAGAGAGAGACACAGAGTCAGTAGAGAGAGAGAGATGGTAGAGAGAATCAGTAGAAGGAGAGAGATGGTAGTGTGACAATCAGTATTGAGAGAGCAACGGTAGAGAGAGAGATTCAGTAGAAAGAGAGATGGTAGAAAGAGAGTCGGTACAGAGAGAGAGTCGGTACAGAGAGAGAGTCGGTACAGAGAGAGAGTCGGTAGAGAGACAGAGAGAAAAGGTAGAGAGAGAGAGAGTTGGTAGAGAGAGAGAGTCTGTACAGAGAGAGAGAGTCGGTAGAGAGAGAGACGGTAGAGAGAGTGATAGTCTGGAGAGAGATGGTAGAGTCGGTAGAGAGAGACAGTAGAGAGAGAGAGAGTCGGTAGAGAGTGAGAGTCAGTGGAGAGAGAAATAGAGAGTCGATAGAGAGAGAGAGTCAGTAGAGAGAGAGACACGGTAGAGAGTCGGTAGAGTGAGAGAGAGTCGGTAGATAGAGAGATGGTAGAGAGAGAGTCGGTAGAGAGGGAGTCGGTAGAGAAAGAGAGAGAAGGGAGAGAGAGATAAGGTAGAGAGAGAGTCGGTAGAGAGAGAGTCGGTAGAGAGAGAGTCAGTAGAGAGAGAGAGAGAGAAGGGAGAGAGAGAGAAGGTAGAGAGAGAGACGGTAGAGAGTCGGTAGAGAGAGAGACGGCAGATAGAGAGTTGGTAGATTGGGAGTCGGTAGAGAGCGAGAAAGTCTGGAGAGAGATGGTAGATAGATTCGGTAGAGATAGACAGTAGAGTAAGAGAGAGTCGGTAGAGAGAGTGTCGGTCGAGAGAGAAAGTCGGTAGAGAGAGAGAGACACTGGAGAGAGGGCTTTGGTAGAGAGAGAGACGGTAGAGAGAGAGACGGTAGAGAGAGAGTCAGTAGAGAGAGGGAGAGTCTGGAGAGAGGCGGTAGATAGAGTGGGTAGAGAGAGACGGTAGAGAGAGAGTGTCAGTAGAGAGAGAGAGTCGGTCACGAGAGAAAGTCGGTATAGAGAGACACTAGAGAGAGGGATTTTGTAGAGATAGAGACGGTAGAGAGAGAGTCGGTAGAGAGAGAGTCGGTAGAGAGAGAGTCAGTAGAGAGAGAGAGAGTCTCGAGAGAGACAGTAGATCGAGTCAGTAGAGAAAGACGGTCGAGAGAGAGAGTGAGTCGGTAGAGGGAGAGAGTCGGTCGAGAGAGAAAGTCGGTAGAGTGAGATGGACGGTAAAGAGAGAGACGGTAGAGAGAGAGACAGAGTCGGTAGAGAGAGAGTCGATAGAGAGAGAGAGTCAGTAGAGAGAGAGAGTAAGTAGAGAGAGACACGGTAGAGAGAGAGACAGAGTCGGTAGAGAGAGAATCGGTAGAGAGAGAGAGAGGCGGTAGAGAGTGAGAGTCAGTGGAGAGAGAAATAGAGAGTCGATAGAGAGAGAGAGTCAGTAGAGAGAGAGACACGGTAGAGAGTCGGTAGAGTGAGAGAGAGTCGGTAGATAGAGAGATGGTAGAGAGAGAGTCGGTAGAGAGGGAGTCGGTAGAGAAAGAGAGAGAAGGGAGAGAGAGATAAGGTAGAGAGAGAGTCGGTAGAGAGAGAGTCGGTAGAGAGAGAGTCAGTAGAGAGAGAGAGAGTCTCGAGAGAGACAGTAGATCGAGTCAGTAGAGAAAGACGGTAGAGAGAGAGAGTGAGTCGGTAGAGGGAGAGAGTCGGTCGAGAGAGAAAGTCGGTAGAGTGAGATAGACAGTAAAGAGAGAGAGAGACGGTAGAGAGAGAGACAGAGTCGGTAGAGAGAGAGTCGATAGAGAGAGAGAGTCAGTAGAGAGAGAGAGTAAGTAGAGAGAGTCACGGTAGAGAGAGAGACAGAGTCGGTAGAGAGAGAATCGGTAGAGAGAGAGAGAGGCGGTAGAGAGTGAGAGTCAGTGGAGAGAGAGAAAGAGAGAGTCGGTAGAGAGAGAGAGAGAGTCGATAGAGAGAGAGAGTCAGTAGAGAGAGAGACACGGTAGAGAGTCGGTAGAGTGAGAGAGAGTCAGTAGATAGAGAGATGGTAGAGAGAGAGTCGGTAGAGAGGGAGTCGGTAGAGAAAGAAAGAGAAGGGAGAGAGAGATAAGGTAGAGAGAGAGACGGTAGAGAGTCAGTAGAGAGAGAGTCGGTAGAAAGAGAGTCGGTAGAGAGGGAGTCTGTAGAGAGCGAGAGAGTCTGGAGAGAGACGGCAGATAGAGTCAGTAAAGAGAGACAGTAGAGTAAGAGAGAGTCGGTAGAGAGAGTGTCGGTCGAGAGAGAAAGTCGGTAGAGAGAGAGAGACACTAGAGAGAGGGATTCGGTAGAGAGAGAGACGGTAGAGAGAGAGACGGTAGAGAGAGAGATGGTAGTGAGAGAGTCGGTAGAGAGAGAGTCAGTAGAGAGAGAGAGAGTCTGGAGAGAGAAGGTAGATAGAGTCAGTAGAGAAAGACAGTAGAGAGAGAGAGTGAGTTGGTAGAGAGAGAGAGAGTCGGTTGAGAGACAAAGTTGGTAGAGAGAGACAGATGGTAGAGAGAGAGAGTCAGTAGAGAGAGGAAGAGTCTGTTCAACGGCGGTAGATGGAGTCAGTAGAGAAAGAAGGTAGAGAGAGAGAGTGAGTCGGTAGAGAGTGAGAGTCGGTCAAGAGAGAACGTCGGTGGAGCGAGAGAGACACTAGAGTTAGGGATTCGGTAGAGAGAGAGACGGTAGAGAGAGTGACGGTAGAGAGAGAGATGGTAGAGAGAGGGTCGGTAGAGAGAGAGTCTGTAGAGAGAGAGTCGGTAGAGAGAGAGTCGGTAGAGAGAGATAGAGTCTGGAGAGAGACGGTGCATAGAGTCAGTAGAGAAAGACAGTAGACAGAGAGAGTCGGTAGAGAGAGAGAAGGGAGAGAGAGAGAGTCGGTAGAGAGAGAGACGGTGGAGAGAGAGAGAGTCGATAGAGAGAGAAGTCAGTAGAGAGAGAGAGACGGTAGAGAGAGAGTCGGTAGAGAGAGAGAGAGTCTGGAGATAGACGGTGGATAGAGTCAGTAGAGAAAGACAGTAGAGAGAGAGAGTCGGTAGAGAGAGTGAGACGGCAGAGAGAGAGAGTCAGTGGAGAGAGAGAGACGATAGAGAGAGAGAAGGGAGAGAGAGAGAGTCGGTAGAGAGAGAGAGACGGTGGAGAGAGAGACACAGAGTCAGTAGAGAGAGAGAGATGGTAGAGAGAATCAGTAGAAGGAGAGAGATGGTAGTGTGACAATCAGTATTGAGAGAGCAACGGTAGAGAGAGAGATTCAGTAGAAAGAGAGATGGTAGAAAGAGAGTCGGTACAGAGAGAGAGTCGGTACAGAGAAAGAGTCGGTACAGAGAGAGAGTCGGTAGAGAGACAGAGAGAAAAGGTAGAGAGAGAGAGAGTTGGTAGAGAGAGAGAGTCTGTACAGAGAGAGAGAGTCGGTAGAGAGAGAGACGGTAGAGAGAGTGATAGTCTGGAGAGAGATGGTAGAGTCGGTAGAGAGAGACAGTAGAGAGAGAGAGAGTCGGTGGAGAGAGAGAGTCAGTTGAGAGATAAAGTCGGTAGAGAGAGAGAGACGTTAGAGAGAGTGATTCGGTAGAGTGAGCGACGGTAGAGAGAGAGTCAGTAGAGAGAGAGACGGTAGAGAAAGAAAGACAGTAGAGAGGTAGTCGGTACAGAGGGAGAGTCGTTACAGAGAGAGAGTCGGTAGAGAGGCAGAGAGAAAAGGTAGATAGAGAGAGTTGGTAGGGAGAGAGAGTCTGTAGTAAGAGAGAGAGTGGGTAGAGAGAGAGAGAGGGTAGAGAGAGATAGTCGGTAGAGAGAGAGAGATGGCAGAGAGAGGGAGTCGGTGTGAGAGAGATGGAAGAGAGAGAGAGTTGGTAGAGAGAGAGAGACAGTATAGAGATTCGGTGGAGAAAGAGAGACGGTAGAGAGAGAGAGAGGCGGTAGAGAGTGAGAGTCAGTGGAGAGAGAAAGCGAGAGTCGGTAGAGAGAGAGAGAGAGTCGATAGGGAGAGAGAGTCAGTAGAGAGAGAGAGACGGTAGAGAGTCCGTAGAGAGAGAGAGAGAGAAGGGAAAGAGAGAGAAGGTAGAGAGAGAGATGGTAGAGAGTCGGTAGAGAGAGAGACGGCAGAGAGAGAGTCGGTAGATTGGGAGTCGGTAGAGAGCGAGAAAGTCTGGAGAGAGATGGTAGATAGATTCGGTAGAGATAGACAGTAGAGTAAGAGAGAGTCGGTAGAGAGAGTGTCGGTCGAGAGAGAAAGTCGGTAGAGAGAGAGAGACACTGGAGAGAGGGCTTCGGTAGAGAGAGAGACAGTAGAGAGAGACGGTAGAGAGAGAGTCAGTAGAGAGAGGGAGAGTCTGGAGAGAGGCGGTAGATAGAGTGGGTAGAGAGAGACGGTAGAGAGAGAGTGTCAGTAGAGAGAGAGAGTCGGTCACGAGAGAAAGTCGGTATAGAGAGACACTAGAGAGAGGGATTTTGTAGAGATAGAGACGGTAGAGAGAGAGTCGGTAGAGAGAGAGTCGGTAGAGAGAGAGTCAGTAGAGAGAGAGAGAGTCTCGAGAGAGACAGTAGATCGAGTCAGTAGAGAAAGACGGTCGAGAGAGAGAGTGAGTCGGTAGAGGGAGAGAGTCGGTCGAGAGAGAAAGTCGGTAGAGTGAGATAGACGGTAAAGAGAGAGAGAGACGGTAGAGAGAGAGACAGAGTCGGTAGAGAGAGAGTCGATAGAGAGAGAGAGTCAGTAGAGAGAGAGAGTAAGTAGAGAGAGTCACGGTAGAGAGAGAGACAGAGTCGGTAGAGAGAGAATCGGTAGAGAGAGAGAGAGGCGGTAGAGAGTGAGAGTCAGTGGAGAGAGAGAAAGAGAGAGTCGGTAGAGAGAGAGAGAGTCGATAGAGAGAGAGAGTCAGTAGAGAGAGAGACTCGGTAGAGAGTCGGTAGAGTGAGAGAGAGTCGGTAGATAGAGAGATGGTAGAGAGAGAGTCGGTAGAGAGGGAGTCGGTAGAGAAAGAGAGAGAAGGGAGAGAGAGATAAGGTAGAGAGAGAGACGGTAGAGAGTCAGTAGAGAGAGAGTCGGTAGAGAGAGAGATGGTAGAAAGAGAGTCGGTAGAGAGGGAGTCTGTAGAGAGCGAGAGAGCCTGGAGAGAGACGGCAGATAGAGTCAGTAAAGAGAGACAGTAGAGTAAGAGAGAGTCGGTAGAGAGAGTGTCGGTCGAGAGAGAAAGTCGGTAGAGAGAGAGAGACACTAGAGAGAGGGATTCGGTAGAGAGAGAGATGGTAGAGAGAGAGACGGTAGAGAGAGAGATGGTAGAGAGAGAGTCGGTAGAGAGAGAGAGTCAGTGGAGAGAGAGACGGTAGAGAGAGAGAGTTGGTAGAAAGAGAGAGTCGATAGAGAGGGAGAGAGACGATAAAGAGAGAGAGGTGGTAGAGAATGAGAGTCGGTGTAGAGAGAGATATGGAAGAGAGAGAGAGTCGGTAGAGAGAGAGAGTCAATAGAGAGAGAGAGTCGGTAGAGAGAGAGCGTTGTTAGAGAGAGAGAGTCGGTAGAGAGAGAGTCGGTGGAGAGAGAGTCAGTAGACAGAGGGAGAGTCTGGAGAGAGGCGGTAGAGTCGGTAGAGAGAGATGGTAGAGAGAGAGAGTCAGAAGAGAGAGAAAGTCGGTCACGGGAGACAGTCAGTAGAGAGAGAGAGACTCTAGAGAGAGGGATTCGGTAGAGAGAGAGACAGTAGAGAGAGAGATGGTAGAGAGAGAGATGGTAGAGAGAGAGTCGGTAGAGAGAGAGTCGGTAGAGAGAGAGAGTCGGTTGAGAGAGAGAGTCGGTGGAGATAGAGAGCCGGTAGAGAGAGAGAGTAGGTAGAGAGAGAGTCGGTAGAGAGAGAGAGAGTCGGTGGAGAGAGAGAGGTGGTAGACAGAGAGTCGGTACCGAGATAGAGTCGGTAGAGAGAGAGAGAAGGTAGAAAGAGAGAGTCTGTACATAGAGAGATGGTAGAGAGAGAGAGAGAGTCGGTATAGAGGGAGAGTCGGTGGAGAGAGAGAGACGGTAGAGAGAGAGAGAGAGTTGGTGGAGAGACAGAGGTGGTAGACAGAGATTCGGTACAGAGAGAGAGAGTCGATAGCGAGAGAGAGAAGGTAGAAAGAGAGATTCTGTACATAGAGAGATTGTAGAGAAAGAGAAAGTCGGTAGAGAGAGAGAGTCGGTAGAAGGAGAGAGGTGGTACAGAGAGAGAGTCGGTGGAGAGAGAGAGACGGTAGAGAGAGAGTCGGCAGAGAGAGAGTCGGTAGAAAGAGAGAGTCGATATAGAGAGAGACGATAGAGAGAGAGAGGCGGTAGAGAATGAGAGTCAGTGGAGAGAGAGAGATGGAAGAGACAGATAGTCAGTAGAGAGAGAGAGTCAATAGAGAGAGAGAGAAGGTAGAGAGAGACTGTCGGTAGAGAGAGAGAGTCGGTGGAGAGAGAGTCGGTGGAGAGAGAGAGACGGTAGAGAGAGAGTCAGTACAGAGAGAGTCGGTAGAGAGAGTGTCAGTAGAGAGAGAGAGGTGGAACAGAGAGAATCAGTAGTGAGAGAAAGACGGTAGAGAGAGGGAGTCGGTGGAGGGAGGAACGAAAGAGAAAGAGAGTCGGTAGAGAGAGAGAAGGTAGAGAGAGGGTCAGTGGAGATAGAGAGAGTCAGTAGAGAGTGAAAGTCAGTAGAGAGAGAGAGTCGGTCGACAGAGAAGGTCTGTAGAGAGAGAGACAGTACAGAGAGTGTCAGTAGAGAGAGAGACAGTAGAGAGAGAGTCGGTGCAGAGTGAGAGTCGGTAGAGAGAGAGAGTCGGTAGAGAGAGAGAGTCAGTAGAGAGAGACACGGTAGAGAGAGGGAGTCGGTGGAGAGAGAGACAGAAGATAGAGACGGTACAGAGAGGGAGTTGTTGGAAAGAGAGACGGAAGAGAGTGAGATTCAGTAGAGAGAGAGAGTCGGCAGAGAAAGAGAGACGGTAGAGAGAGAGTCAGTGGAGAGAGAGAGTCGGTAGAGAGAGAAAGAGAAGGGAGAGAGAGTGAAGGTAGAGAGAGAGTCGGTAGAGAGTCAGTAGAGAGAGAGTTGGTAGAGAAAGAGAGAGTCGGTCGAGTGAGAAAGTCGGTTGACACAGAGACGGTAGAGAGAGTGAGTCTGTAGAGAAAGAGAGTCTGTAGAGAGAGACACGGTAGAGGGAGAGACAGAGTCGGTAGAGAGATAGTCAGTAGAGAGAGAGAGAGGCGGTAGAGAGTGACAGTTGGTGGAGAGCGAGAGAGACGGAAGAGAGAGAGAGTCGGTAGAGAGAGAGAGTCGGTAGAGAGAGAGTCGGTAGAGAGAGGGAGTCGGTTGAGAGAGAGTCGGTAGAGAGAGAGAGAGTCTGGAGAGAGACGGTGGATAGAGTCAGTAGAGAAAGACAGTAGAGAGAGAGAGTCGGTAGAGAGAGTGAGACGGCAGAGAGAGAGAGTCAGTGGAGAGAGAGAGACGGTAGAGAGAGAGAAGGGAGGGAGAGAGAGTCGGTAGAGAGAGAGAGACGGTGGAGAGAGAGACACAGAGTCAGTAGAGAGAGAGAGATGGTAGAGAGAATCAGTAGAAGGAGAGAGATGGTAGAGTGACAATCAGTATTGAGAGAGTAACGGTAGAGAGAGACATTCAGTAGAAAGAGAGATGGTAGAAAGAGAGTTGGTACAGAGAGAGAGTCGGTACAGAGAGATAGTCGGTAGAGAGACAGAGTGAAAAGGTAGAGAGAGAGAGAGTTGGTAGAGAGAGAGATGGTAGAGAGAGAGTCGGTAGAGGGAGAGTCAGTAGAGAGAGAGAGAGTCTGGAGAGAGACGGTAGATAGAGTCAGTAGAGAAAGACAGTACAGAGAGAGAGTGAGTTGGTAGAGAGAGAGAGTCGGTTGAGAGAGAAAGTCGGTAGAGAGAGAGAGATGGTAGAGATAGAGAGTCAGTAGGGAGAGGAAGAGTTTGGTGAGAGGCGGTAGATGGAGTCGGTAGAGAGAGATGGTAAAGAGAGAGAGTCGGTCACGAGAGAAAGTCGGTAGAGGGAGAGAGACACTAGAGGGAGGGATTCGGTATAGAGAGAGATGGTAGAGAGAGAGAGGGTAGAGAGAGAGATGATAGAGAGAGAGTCGGTAGAGAGAGATTGGGTAGAGAGAGAGAGAGTCTGGAGAGAGACGGTAGATAGAGTCAGTAGAGAAAGAAGGTAGAGAGAGAGAGTGAGTCGGTAGAGAGTGAGAGTCAGTTAAGAGAGAACGTCGGTGGAGCGAGAGAGACACTAGAGTTAGGGATTCGGTAGAGGGAGAGACGGTAGAGAGAGTGACGGTAGAGAGAGAGATGGTAGAGAGAGAGTCGGTAGAGAGAGAGTCGGTAGGGAGAGAGTCGGTAGAGAGAGAGTCGGTAGAGAGAGAGAGAGTCTGGAGAGAGACGGTGGATAGAGTCAGTAGACAAAGACAGTAGAGAGAGAGAGTCGGTAAAGAGAGTGAGACGGCAGAGAGAGAGAGTCAGTGGAGAGAGAGAGATGGTAGAGAGAGAGAAGGGAGAAAGAGAGAGTCGGTAGAGAGAGAGAGTTGGTGGAGAGAGAGAGAGAGTCGATAGAGAGAGAGAGTCAGTAGAGAGAGAGAGATGGTAGAGAGTCGGTAGAGTGAGAGAGAGTCGGTAGAGAGAGAGATGGTAGAGAGAGAGTCGGTAGAGAGGGAGTCGGTAGAGAAAGAGAGAGAAGGGAGAGAGAGATAAGGTAGAGAGAGAGTCGGTAGAGAGGGAGTCAGTAGAGAGCGAGAGAGTCTGGAGAGAGACAGTAGATAGAGTCAGTAAAGAGAGACAGTAGAGTAAGAGAGAGTCGGTAGAGAGAGTGTCGGTCGAGAGAGAAAGTCGGTAGAGAGAGAGAGACACTAGAGAGAGGGATTCGGTAGAGAGAGAGATGGTAGAGAGAGAGACGGTAGAGAGAGAGATGGTAGAGAGAGAGTCGGTAGAGAGAGAGTCAGTAGAGAGAGAGAGAGTCTGGAGAGAGACGGTAGATAGAGAAAGACAGTACAGAGAGAGAGTGAGTTGGTAGAGAGAGAGAGTCGGTTGAGAGAGAAAGTCGGTAGAGATAGAGAGATGGTAGAGAGAGAGAGTCAGTAGATAGAGGAAGAGTCTGGAGAGAGGCGGTAGTTGGAGTCGGTAGAGTGAGATGGTAAAGAGAGAGAGTCGGTAACGAGAGAAAGTCGGTAGAGGGAGAGAGACACTAGAGGGAGGGATTCGGTATAGAGAGAGATGGTAGAGAGAGAGACGGTAGAGAGAGAGATGGTAGAGAGAGAGTCAGAGAGAGATTCGGTAGAGAGAGAGAGAGTCTGGAGAGATACGGTAGATAGAGTCAGTAGAGAAAGAAGGAAGAGAGAGAGAGTGAGTCGGTAGAGAGTGAGAGTCGGTCAAGAGAGAACGTCGGTGGAGCGAGAGAGACACTAGAGTTAGGGATTCGGTAGAGAGAGAGACGGTAGAGAGAGTGACGGTAGAGAGAGAGATGCTAGAGAGAGAGTCGGTAGAGAGAGAGTCGGTAGAGAGACAGTAGATAGAGTCAGTAAAGAGAGACAGTAGAGTAAGAGAGAGTCGGTAGAGAGAGTGTCGGTCGAGAGAGAAAGTCGGTAGAGAGACAGAGACGGTGGAGAGAGAGAGAGTCGATAGAGAGAGAAGTCAGTAGAGAGAGAGAGACGGTAGAGAGAGAGTCGGTAGAGAGAGAGAGAGTCTGGAGATAGACGGTGGATAGAGTCAGTAGAGAAAGACAGTAGAGAGAGAGAGTCGGTAGAGAGAGTGAGACGGCAGAGAGAGAGAGTCAGTGGAGAGAGAGAGACGATAGAGAGAGAGAAGGGAGAGAGAGAGAGTCGGTAGAGAGAGAGAGACGGTGGAGAGAGAGACACAGAGTCAGTAGAGAGAGAGAGATGGTAGAGAGAATCAGTAGAAGGAGAGAGATGGTAGTGTGACAATCAGTATTGAGAGAGCAACGGTAGAGAGAGAGATTCAGTAGAAAGAGAGATGGTAGAAAGAGAGTCGGTACAGAGAGAGAGTCGGTACAGAGAGAGAGTCGGTACAGAGAGAGAGTCGGTAGAGAGACAGAGAGAAAAGGTAGAGAGAGAGAGAGTTGGTAGAGAGAGAGAGTCTGTACAGAGAGAGAGAGTCGGTAGAGAGAGAGACGGTAGAGAGAGTGATAGTCTGGAGAGAGATGGTAGAGTCGGTAGAGAGAGACAGTAGAGACAGAGAGAGTCGGTGGAGAGAGAGAGTCAGTTGAGAGATAAAGTCGGTAGAGAGAGAGAGACGTTAGAGAGAGTGATTCGGTAGAGTGAGCGACGGTAGAGAGAGAGTCAGTAGAGAGAGAGACGGTAGAGAAAGAAAGACAGTAGAGAGGTAGTCAGTACAGAGGGAGAGTCGTTACAGAGAGAGAGTCGGTAGAGAGGCAGAGAGAAAAGGTAGATAGAGAGAGTCGGTAGGGAGAGAGAGTCTGTAGTAAGAGAGAGAGTGGGTAGAGAGAGAGAGAGGGTAGAGAGAGATAGTCGGTAGAGAGAGAGAGATGGCAGAGAGAGGGAGTCGGTGTGAGAGAGATGGAAGAGAGAGAGAGTTGGTAGAGAGAGAGAGACAGTATAGAGATTCGGTGGAGAAAGAGAGACGGTAGAGAGAGAGAGAGGCGGTAGAGAGTGAGAGTCAGTGGAGAGAGAAAGCGAGAGTCGGTAGAGAGAGAGAGAGAGTCGATAGGGAGAGAGAGTCAGTAGAGAGAGAGAGACGGTAGAGAGTCAGTAGAGAGAGAGAGAGAGAAGGGAAAGAGAGAGAAGGTAGAGAGAGAGATGGTAGAGAGTCGGTAGAGAGAGAGACGGCAGAGAGAGATTCGGTAGATTGGGAGTCGGTAGAGAGCGAGAAAGTCTGGAGAGAGATGGTAGATAGATTCGGTAGAGATAGACAGTAGAGTAAGAGAGAGTCGGTAGAGAGAGTGTCGGTCGAGAGAGTAAGACGGTAGAGAGAGAGAGACACTGGAGAGAGGGCTTCGGTAGAGAGATAGACAGTAGAGAGAGACAGTAGAGAGAGAGTCAGTAGAGAGAGGGAGAGTCTGGAGAGAGGCGGTAGATAGAGTGGGTAGAGAGAGACGGTAGAGAGAGAGTGTCAGTAGAGAGAGAGAGTCGGTCACGAGAGAAAGTCGGTATAGAGAGACACTAGAGAGAGGGATTTTGTAGAGATAGAGACGGTAGAGAGAGAGTCGGTAGAGAGAGAGTCGGTAGAGAGAGAGTCAGTAGAGAGAGAGAGAGTCTCGAGAGAGACAGTAGATCGAGTCAGTAGAGAAAGACGGTCGAGAGAGAGAGTGAGTCGGTAGAGGGAGAGAGTCGGTCGAGAGAGAAAGTCGGTAGAGTGAGATAGACGGTAAAGAGAGAGAGAGACGGTAGAGAGAGAGACAGAGTCGGTAGAGAGAGAGTCGATAGAGAGAGAGAGTCAGTAGAGAGAGAGAGTAAGTAGAGAGAGTCACGGTAGAGAGAGAGACAGAGTCGGTAGAGAGAGAATCGGTAGAGAGAGAGAGAGGCGGTAGAGAGTGAGAGTCAGTGGAGAGAGAGAAAGAGAGAGTCGGTAGAGAGAGAGAGAGTCGATAGAGAGAGAGAGTCAGTAGAGAGAGAGACACGGTAGAGAGTCGGTAGAGTGAGAGAGAGTCGGTAGATAGAGAGATGGTAGAGAGAGAGTCGGTAGAGAGGGAGTCGGTAGAGAAAGAGAGAGAAGGGAGAGAGAGATAAGGTAGAGAGAGAGACGGTAGAGAGTCAGTAGAGAGAGAGTCGGTAGAGAGAGAGATGGTAGAAAGAGAGTCGGTAGAGAGGGAGTCTGTAGAGAGCGAGAGAGTCTGGAGAGAGACGGCAGATAGAGTCAGTAAAGAGAGACAGTAGAGTAAGAGAGAGTCGGTAGAGAGAGTGTCGGTCGAGAGAGAAAGTCGGTAGAGAGAGAGAGACACTAGAGAGAGGGATTCGGTAGAGAGAGAGACGGTAGAGAGAGAGACGGTAGAGAGAGAGATGGTAGTGAGAGAGTCGGTAGAGAGAGAGTCAGTAGAGAGAGAGAGAGTCTGGAGAGAGAAGGTAGATAGAGTCAGTAGAGAAAGACAGTAGAGAGAGAGAGAGTGAGTTGGTAGAGAGAGAGAGTCGGTTGAGAGACAAAGTTGGTAGAGAGAGACAGATGGTAGAGAGAGAGAGTCAGTAGAGAGAGGAAGAGTCTGGTGAACGGCGGTAGATGGAGTCAGTAGAGAAAGAAGGTACAGAGAGAGAGTGAGTCGGTAGAGAGTGAGAGTCGGTCAAGAGAGAACGTCGGTGGAGCGAGAGAGACACTAGAGTTAGGGATTCGGTAGAGAGAGAGACGGTAGAGAGAGTGACGGTAGAGAGAGAGATTGTAGAGAGAGGGTCGGTAGAGAGAGAGTCTGTAGAGAGAGAGTCGGTAGAGAGAGAGTCCGTAGAGAGAGATAGAGTCTGGAGAGAGACGGTGGATAGAGTCAGTAGAGAAAGACAGTAGACAGAGAGAGTCGGTAGAGAGAGTGAGACGGCAGAGAGAGAGAGTCAGTGGAGAGAGAGAGACGGTAGAGAGAGAGAAGGGAGAGAGAGAGAGTCGGTAGAGAGAGAGACGGTGGAGAGAGAGAGAGAGTCGATAGAGAGAGAAGTCAGTAGAGAGAGAGAGACGGTAGAGAGAGAGTCGGTAGAGAGAGAGAGAGTCTGGAGATAGACGGTGGATAGAGTCAGTAGAGAAAGACAGTAGAGAGAGAGAGTCGGTAGAGAGAGTGAGACGGCAGAGAGAGAGAGTCAGTGGAGAGAGAGAGACGATAGAGAGAGAGAAGGGAGAGAGAGAGAGTCGGTAGAGAGAGAGAGACGGTGGAGAGAGAGACACAGAGTCAGTAGAGAGAGAGAGATGGTAGAGAGAATCAGTAGAAGGAGAGAGATGGTAGTGTGACAATCAGTATTGAGAGAGCAACGGTAGAGAGAGAGATTCAGTAGAAAGAGAGATGGTAGAAAGAGAGTCGGTACAGAGAGAGAGTCGGTACAGAGAGAGAGTCGGTACAGAGAGAGAGTCGGTAGAGAGACAGAGAGAAAAGGTAGAGAGAGAGAGAGTTGGTAGAGAGAGAGAGTCTGTACAGAGAGAGAGAGTCGGTAGAGAGAGAGACGGTAGAGAGAGTGATAGTCTGGAGAGAGATGGTAGAGTCGGTAGAGAGAGACAGTAGAGAGAGAGAGAGTCGGTAGAGAGTGAGAGTCAGTGGAGAGAGAAAGCGAGAGTCGGTAGAGAGAGAGAGAGTCGATAGGGAGAGAGAGTCAGTAGAGAGAGAGAGACGGTAGAGAGTCAGTAGAGAGAGAGAGAGAGAAGGGAGAGAGAGAGAAGGTAGAGAGAGAGACGGTAGAGAGTCGGTAGAGAGAGAGACGGCAGAGAGAGAGTCGGTAGATTGGGAGTCGGTAGAGAGCGAGAAAGTCTGGAGAGAGATGGTAGATAGATTCGGTAGAGATAGACAGTAGGGTAAGAGAGAGTCGGTAGAGAGAGTGTCGGTCGAGAGAGAAAGTCGGTAGAGAGAGAGAGACACTGGAGAGAGGGCTTCGGTAGAGAGAGAGACGGTAGAGAGAGAGACGGTAGAGAGAGAGTCAGTAGAGAGAGAGAGTAAGTAGAGAGAGACACGGTAGAGAGAGAGACAGAGTCGGTAGAGAGAGAATCGGTAGAGAGAGAGAGAGGCGGTAGAGAGTGAGAGTCAGTGGACAGAGAGAGACGGTGGAGAGAGAGAGAGTCGATAGAGAGAGAAGTCAGTAGAGAGAGAGAGACGGTAGAGAGAGAGTCGGTAGAGAGAGAGAGAGTCTGGAGATAGACGGTGGATAGAGTCAGTAGAGAAAGACAGTAGAGAGAGAGAGTCGGTAGAGAGAGAGACGGTAGAGAGAGTGATAGTCTGGAGAGAGATGGTAGAGTCGGTAGAGAGAGACAGTAGAGAGAGAGAGAGTCGGTGGAGAGAGAGAGTCAGTTGAGAGATAAAGTCGGTAGAGAGAGAGAGACGTTAGAGAGAGTGATTCGGTAGAGTGAGCGACGGTAGAGAGAGAGTCAGTAGAGAGAGAGACGGTAGAGAAAGAAAGACAGTAGAGAGGTAGTCGGTACAGAGGGAGAGTCGTTACAGAGAGAGAGTCGGTAGAGAGGCAGAGAGAAAAGGTAGATAGAGAGAGTCGGTAGGGAGAGAGAGTCTGTAGTAAGAGAGAGAGTGGGTAGAGAGAGAGAGAGGGTAGAGAGAGATAGTCGGTAGAGAGAGAGAGATGGCAGAGAGAGGGAGTCGGTGTGAGAGAGATGGAAGAGAGAGAGAGTTGGTAGAGAGAGAGAGACAGTATAGAGATTCGGTGGAGAAAGAGAGACGGTAGAGAGAGAGAGAGGCGGTAGAGAGTGAGAGTCAGTGGAGAGAGAAAGCGAGAGTCGGTAGAGAGAGAGAGAGAGTCGATAGGGAGAGAGAGTCAGTAGAGAGAGAGAGACGGTAGAGAGTCCGTAGAGAGAGATAGAGTCTGGAGAGAGACGGTGCATAGAGTCAGTAGAGAAAGACAGTAGACAGAGAGAGTCGGTAGAGAGAGTGAGACGGCAGAGAGAGAGAGTCAGTGGAGAGAGAGAGACGGTAGAGAGAGAGAAGGGAGAGAGAGAGAGTCGGTAGAGAGAGAGACGGTGGAGAGAGAGAGAGAGTCGATAGAGAGAGAAGTCAGTAGAGAGAGAGAGAGACGGTAGAGAGAGAGTCGGTAGAGAGAGAGAGAGTCTGGAGATAGACGGTGGATAGAGTCAGTAGAGAAAGACAGTAGAGAGAGAGAGTCGGTGGAGAGAGTGAGACGGCAGAGAGACAGAGTCAGTGGAGAGAGAGAGACGATAGAGAGAGAGAAGGGAGAGAGAGAGAGTCGGTAGAGAGAGAGAGACGGTGGAGAGAGAGACACAGAGTCAGTAGAGAGAGAGAGATGGTAGAGAGAATCAGTAGAAGGAGAGAGATGGTAGTGTGACAATCAGTATTGAGAGAGCAACGGTAGAGAGAGAGATTCAGTAGAAAGAGAGATGGTAGAAAGAGAGTCGGTACAGAGAGAGAGTCGGTACAGAGAGAGAGTCGGTACAGAGAGAGAGTCGGTAGAGAGACAGAGAGAAAAGGTAGAGAGAGAGAGAGTTGGTAGAGAGAGAGAGTCTGTACAGAGAGAGAGAGTCGGTAGAGAGAGAGACGGTAGAGAGAGTGATAGTCTGGAGAGAGATGGTAGAGTCGGTAGAGAGAGACAGTAGAGAGAGAGAGAGTCGGTAGAGAGTGAGAGTCAGTGGAGAGAGAAATAGAGAGTCGATAGAGAGAGAGAGTCAGTAGAGAGAGAGACACGGTAGAGAGTCGGTAGAGTGAGAGAGAGTCGGTAGATAGAGAGATGGTAGAGAGAGAGTCGGTAGAGAGGGAGTCGGTAGAGAAAGAGAGAGAAGGGAGAGAGAGATAAGGTAGAGAGAGAGTCGGTAGAGAGAGAGTCGGTAGAGAGAGAGTCAGTAGAGAGAGAGAGAGAGAAGGGAGAGAGAGAGAAGGTAGAGAGAGAGACGGTAGAGAGTCGGTAGAGAGAGAGACGGCAGAGAGAGAGTCGGTAGATTGGGAGTCGGTAGAGAGCGAGAAAGTCTGGAGAGAGATGGTAGATAGATTCGGTAGAGATAGACAGTAGAGTAAGAGAGAGTCGGTAGAGAGAGTGTCGGTCGAGAGAGAAAGTCGGTAGAGAGAGAGAGACACTGGAGAGAGGGCTTTGGTAGAGAGAGAGACGGTAGAGAGAGAGACGGTAGAGAGAGAGTCAGTAGAGAGAGGGAGAGTCTGGAGAGAGGCGGTAGATAGAGTGGGTAGAGAGAGACGGTAGAGAGAGAGTGTCAGTAGAGAGAGAGAGTCGGTCACGAGAGAAAGTCGGTATAGAGAGACACTAGAGAGAGGGATTTTGTAGAGATAGAGACGGTAGAGAGAGAGTCGGTAGAGAGAGAGTCGGTAGAGAGAGAGTCAGTAGAGAGAGAGAGAGTCTCGAGAGAGACAGTAGATCGAGTCAGTAGAGAAAGACGGTCGAGAGAGAGAGTGAGTCGGTAGAGGGAGAGAGTCGGTCGAGAGAGAAAGTCGGTAGAGTGAGATGGACGGTAAAGAGAGAGACGGTAGAGAGAGAGACAGAGTCGGTAGAGAGAGAGTCGATAGAGAGAGAGAGTCAGTAGAGAGAGAGAGTAAGTAGAGAGAGACACGGTAGAGAGAGAGACAGAGTCGGTAGAGAGAGAATCGGTAGAGAGAGAGAGAGGCGGTAGAGAGTGAGAGTCAGTGGAGAGAGAAATAGAGAGTCGATAGAGAGAGAGAGTCAGTAGAGAGAGAGACACGGTAGAGAGTCGGTAGAGTGAGAGAGAGTCGGTAGATAGAGAGATGGTAGAGAGAGAGTCGGTAGAGAGGGAGTCGGTAGAGAAAGAGAGAGAAGGGAGAGAGAGATAAGGTAGAGAGAGAGTCGGTAGAGAGAGAGTCGGTAGAGAGAGAGTCAGTAGAGAGAGAGAGAGTCTCGAGAGAGACAGTAGATCGAGTCAGTAGAGAAAGACGGTAGAGAGAGAGAGTGAGTCGGTAGAGGGAGAGAGTCGGTCGAGAGAGAAAGTCGGTAGAGTGAGATAGACAGTAAAGAGAGAGAGAGACGGTAGAGAGAGAGACAGAGTCGGTAGAGAGAGAGTCGATAGAGAGAGAGAGTCAGTAGAGAGAGAGAGTAAGTAGAGAGAGTCACGGTAGAGAGAGAGACAGAGTCGGTAGAGAGAGAATCGGTAGAGAGAGAGAGAGGCGGTAGAGAGTGAGAGTCAGTGGAGAGAGAGAAAGAGAGAGTCGGTAGAGAGAGAGAGAGAGTCGATAGAGAGAGAGAGTCAGTAGAGAGAGAGACACGGTAGAGAGTCGGTAGAGTGAGAGAGAGTCAGTAGATAGAGAGATGGTAGAGAGAGAGTCGGTAGAGAGGGAGTCGGTAGAGAAAGAAAGAGAAGGGAGAGAGAGATAAGGTAGAGAGAGAGACGGTAGAGAGTCAGTAGAGAGAGAGTCGGTAGAAAGAGAGTCGGTAGAGAGGGAGTCTGTAGAGAGCGAGAGAGTCTGGAGAGAGACGGCAGATAGAGTCAGTAAAGAGAGACAGTAGAGTAAGAGAGAGTCGGTAGAGAGAGTGTCGGTCGAGAGAGAAAGTCGGTAGAGAGAGAGAGACACTAGAGAGAGGGATTCGGTAGAGAGAGAGACGGTAGAGAGAGAGACGGTAGAGAGAGAGATGGTAGTGAGAGAGTCGGTAGAGAGAGAGTCAGTAGAGAGAGAGAGAGTCTGGAGAGAGAAGGTAGATAGAGTCAGTAGAGAAAGACAGTAGAGAGAGAGAGTGAGTTGGTAGAGAGAGAGAGAGTCGGTTGAGAGACAAAGTTGGTAGAGAGAGACAGATGGTAGAGAGAGAGAGTCAGTAGAGAGAGGAAGAGTCTGTTCAACGGCGGTAGATGGAGTCAGTAGAGAAAGAAGGTAGAGAGAGAGAGTGAGTCGGTAGAGAGTGAGAGTCGGTCAAGAGAGAACGTCGGTGGAGCGAGAGAGACACTAGAGTTAGGGATTCGGTAGAGAGAGAGACGGTAGAGAGAGTGACGGTAGAGAGAGAGATGGTAGAGAGAGGGTCGGTAGAGAGAGAGTCTGTAGAGAGAGAGTCGGTAGAGAGAGAGTCGGTAGAGAGAGATAGAGTCTGGAGAGAGACGGTGCATAGAGTCAGTAGAGAAAGACAGTAGACAGAGAGAGTCGGTAGAGAGAGAGAAGGGAGAGAGAGAGAGTCGGTAGAGAGAGAGACGGTGGAGAGAGAGAGAGTCGATAGAGAGAGAAGTCAGTAGAGAGAGAGAGACGGTAGAGAGAGAGTCGGTAGAGAGAGAGAGAGTCTGGAGATAGACGGTGGATAGAGTCAGTAGAGAAAGACAGTAGAGAGAGAGAGTCGGTAGAGAGAGTGAGACGGCAGAGAGAGAGAGTCAGTGGAGAGAGAGAGACGATAGAGAGAGAGAAGGGAGAGAGAGAGAGTCGGTAGAGAGAGAGAGACGGTGGAGAGAGAGACACAGAGTCAGTAGAGAGAGAGAGATGGTAGAGAGAATCAGTAGAAGGAGAGAGATGGTAGTGTGACAATCAGTATTGAGAGAGCAACGGTAGAGAGAGAGATTCAGTAGAAAGAGAGATGGTAGAAAGAGAGTCGGTACAGAGAGAGAGTCGGTACAGAGAAAGAGTCGGTACAGAGAGAGAGTCGGTAGAGAGACAGAGAGAAAAGGTAGAGAGAGAGAGAGTTGGTAGAGAGAGAGAGTCTGTACAGAGAGAGAGAGTCGGTAGAGAGAGAGACGGTAGAGAGAGTGATAGTCTGGAGAGAGATGGTAGAGTCGGTAGAGAGAGACAGTAGAGAGAGAGAGAGTCGGTGGAGAGAGAGAGTCAGTTGAGAGATAAAGTCGGTAGAGAGAGAGAGACGTTAGAGAGAGTGATTCGGTAGAGTGAGCGACGGTAGAGAGAGAGTCAGTAGAGAGAGAGACGGTAGAGAAAGAAAGACAGTAGAGAGGTAGTCGGTACAGAGGGAGAGTCGTTACAGAGAGAGAGTCGGTAGAGAGGCAGAGAGAAAAGGTAGATAGAGAGAGTTGGTAGGGAGAGAGAGTCTGTAGTAAGAGAGAGAGTGGGTAGAGAGAGAGAGAGGGTAGAGAGAGATAGTCGGTAGAGAGAGAGAGATGGCAGAGAGAGGGAGTCGGTGTGAGAGAGATGGAAGAGAGAGAGAGTTGGTAGAGAGAGAGAGACAGTATAGAGATTCGGTGGAGAAAGAGAGACGGTAGAGAGAGAGAGAGGCGGTAGAGAGTGAGAGTCAGTGGAGAGAGAAAGCGAGAGTCGGTAGAGAGAGAGAGAGAGTCGATAGGGAGAGAGAGTCAGTAGAGAGAGAGAGACGGTAGAGAGTCCGTAGAGAGAGAGAGAGAGAAGGGAAAGAGAGAGAAGGTAGAGAGAGAGATGGTAGAGAGTCGGTAGAGAGAGAGACGGCAGAGAGAGAGTCGGTAGATTGGGAGTCGGTAGAGAGCGAGAAAGTCTGGAGAGAGATGGTAGATAGATTCGGTAGAGATAGACAGTAGAGTAAGAGAGAGTCGGTAGAGAGAGTGTCGGTCGAGAGAGAAAGTCGGTAGAGAGAGAGAGACACTGGAGAGAGGGCTTCGGTAGAGAGAGAGACAGTAGAGAGAGACGGTAGAGAGAGAGTCAGTAGAGAGAGGGAGAGTCTGGAGAGAGGCGGTAGATAGAGTGGGTAGAGAGAGACGGTAGAGAGAGAGTGTCAGTAGAGAGAGAGAGTCGGTCACGAGAGAAAGTCGGTATAGAGAGACACTAGAGAGAGGGATTTTGTAGAGATAGAGACGGTAGAGAGAGAGTCGGTAGAGAGAGAGTCGGTAGAGAGAGAGTCAGTAGAGAGAGAGAGAGTCTCGAGAGAGACAGTAGATCGAGTCAGTAGAGAAAGACGGTCGAGAGAGAGAGTGAGTCGGTAGAGGGAGAGAGTCGGTCGAGAGAGAAAGTCGGTAGAGTGAGATAGACGGTAAAGAGAGAGAGAGACGGTAGAGAGAGAGACAGAGTCGGTAGAGAGAGAGTCGATAGAGAGAGAGAGTCAGTAGAGAGAGAGAGTAAGTAGAGAGAGTCACGGTAGAGAGAGAGACAGAGTCGGTAGAGAGAGAATCGGTAGAGAGAGAGAGAGGCGGTAGAGAGTGAGAGTCAGTGGAGAGAGAGAAAGAGAGAGTCGGTAGAGAGAGAGAGAGTCGATAGAGAGAGAGAGTCAGTAGAGAGAGAGACACGGTAGAGAGTCGGTAGAGTGAGAGAGAGTCGGTAGATAGAGAGATGGTAGAGAGAGAGTCGGTAGAGAGGGAGTCGGTAGAGAAAGAGAGAGAAGGGAGAGAGAGATAAGGTAGAGAGAGAGACGGTAGAGAGTCAGTAGAGAGAGAGTCGGTAGAGAGAGAGATGGTAGAAAGAGAGTCGGTAGAGAGGGAGTCTGTAGAGAGCGAGAGAGCCTGGAGAGAGACGGCAGATAGAGTCAGTAAAGAGAGACAGTAGAGTAAGAGAGAGTCGGTAGAGAGAGTGTCGGTCGAGAGAGAAAGTCGGTAGAGAGAGAGAGACACTAGAGAGAGGGATTCGGTAGAGAGAGAGATGGTAGAGAGAGAGACGGTAGAGAGAGAGATGGTAGAGAGAGAGTCGGTAGAGAGAGAGAGTCAGTGGAGAGAGAGACGGTAGAGAGAGAGAGTTGGTAGAAAGAGAGAGTCGATAGAGAGGGAGAGAGACGATAAAGAGAGAGAGGTGGTAGAGAATGAGAGTCGGTGTAGAGAGAGATATGGAAGAGAGAGAGAGTCGGTAGAGAGAGAGAGTCAATAGAGAGAGAGAGTCGGTAGAGAGAGAGCGTTGTTAGAGAGAGAGAGTCGGTAGAGAGAGAGTCGGTGGAGAGAGAGTCAGTAGACAGAGGGAGAGTCTGGAGAGAGGCGGTAGAGTCGGTAGAGAGAGATGGTAGAGAGAGAGAGTCAGAAGAGAGAGAAAGTCGGTCACGGGAGACAGTCAGTAGAGAGAGAGAGACTCTAGAGAGAGGGATTCGGTAGAGAGAGAGACAGTAGAGAGAGAGATGGTAGAGAGAGAGATGGTAGAGAGAGAGTCGGTAGAGAGAGAGTCGGTAGAGAGAGAGAGTCGGTTGAGAGAGAGAGTCGGTGGAGATAGAGAGCCGGTAGAGAGAGAGAGTAGGTAGAGAGAGAGTCGGTAGAGAGAGAGAGAGTCGGTGGAGAGAGAGAGGTGGTAGACAGAGAGTCGGTACCGAGATAGAGTCGGTAGAGAGAGAGAGAAGGTAGAAAGAGAGAGTCTGTACATAGAGAGATGGTAGAGAGAGAGAGAGAGTCGGTATAGAGGGAGAGTCGGTGGAGAGAGAGAGACGGTAGAGAGAGAGAGAGAGTTGGTGGAGAGACAGAGGTGGTAGACAGAGATTCGGTACAGAGAGAGAGAGTCGATAGCGAGAGAGAGAAGGTAGAAAGAGAGATTCTGTACATAGAGAGATTGTAGAGAAAGAGAAAGTCGGTAGAGAGAGAGAGTCGGTAGAAGGAGAGAGGTGGTACAGAGAGAGAGTCGGTGGAGAGAGAGAGACGGTAGAGAGAGAGTCGGCAGAGAGAGAGTCGGTAGAAAGAGAGAGTCGATATAGAGAGAGACGATAGAGAGAGAGAGGCGGTAGAGAATGAGAGTCAGTGGAGAGAGAGAGATGGAAGAGACAGATAGTCAGTAGAGAGAGAGAGTCAATAGAGAGAGAGAGAAGGTAGAGAGAGACTGTCGGTAGAGAGAGAGAGTCGGTGGAGAGAGAGTCGGTGGAGAGAGAGAGACGGTAGAGAGAGAGTCAGTACAGAGAGAGTCGGTAGAGAGAGTGTCAGTAGAGAGAGAGAGGTGGAACAGAGAGAATCAGTAGTGAGAGAAAGACGGTAGAGAGAGGGAGTCGGTGGAGGGAGGAACGAAAGAGAAAGAGAGTCGGTAGAGAGAGAGAAGGTAGAGAGAGGGTCAGTGGAGATAGAGAGAGTCAGTAGAGAGTGAAAGTCAGTAGAGAGAGAGAGTCGGTCGACAGAGAAGGTCTGTAGAGAGAGAGACAGTACAGAGAGTGTCAGTAGAGAGAGAGACAGTAGAGAGAGAGTCGGTGCAGAGTGAGAGTCGGTAGAGAGAGAGAGTCGGTAGAGAGAGAGAGTCAGTAGAGAGAGACACGGTAGAGAGAGGGAGTCGGTGGAGAGAGAGACAGAAGATAGAGACGGTACAGAGAGGGAGTTGTTGGAAAGAGAGACGGAAGAGAGTGAGATTCAGTAGAGAGAGAGAGTCGGCAGAGAAAGAGAGACGGTAGAGAGAGAGTCAGTGGAGAGAGAGAGTCGGTAGAGAGAGAAAGAGAAGGGAGAGAGAGTGAAGGTAGAGAGAGAGTCGGTAGAGAGTCAGTAGAGAGAGAGTTGGTAGAGAAAGAGAGAGTCGGTCGAGTGAGAAAGTCGGTTGACACAGAGACGGTAGAGAGAGTGAGTCTGTAGAGAAAGAGAGTCTGTAGAGAGAGACACGGTAGAGGGAGAGACAGAGTCGGTAGAGAGATAGTCAGTAGAGAGAGAGAGAGGCGGTAGAGAGTGACAGTTGGTGGAGAGCGAGAGAGACGGAAGAGAGAGAGAGTCGGTAGAGAGAGAGAGTCGGTAGAGAGAGAGTCGGTAGAGAGAGGGAGTCGGTTGAGAGAGAGTCGGTAGAGAGAGAGAGAGTCTGGAGAGAGACGGTGGATAGAGTCAGTAGAGAAAGACAGTAGAGAGAGAGAGTCGGTAGAGAGAGTGAGACGGCAGAGAGAGAGAGTCAGTGGAGAGAGAGAGACGGTAGAGAGAGAGAAGGGAGGGAGAGAGAGTCGGTAGAGAGAGAGAGACGGTGGAGAGAGAGACACAGAGTCAGTAGAGAGAGAGAGATGGTAGAGAGAATCAGTAGAAGGAGAGAGATGGTAGAGTGACAATCAGTATTGAGAGAGTAACGGTAGAGAGAGACATTCAGTAGAAAGAGAGATGGTAGAAAGAGAGTTGGTACAGAGAGAGAGTCGGTACAGAGAGATAGTCGGTAGAGAGACAGAGTGAAAAGGTAGAGAGAGAGAGAGTTGGTAGAGAGAGAGATGGTAGAGAGAGAGTCGGTAGAGGGAGAGTCAGTAGAGAGAGAGAGAGTCTGGAGAGAGACGGTAGATAGAGTCAGTAGAGAAAGACAGTACAGAGAGAGAGTGAGTTGGTAGAGAGAGAGAGTCGGTTGAGAGAGAAAGTCGGTAGAGAGAGAGAGATGGTAGAGATAGAGAGTCAGTAGGGAGAGGAAGAGTTTGGTGAGAGGCGGTAGATGGAGTCGGTAGAGAGAGATGGTAAAGAGAGAGAGTCGGTCACGAGAGAAAGTCGGTAGAGGGAGAGAGACACTAGAGGGAGGGATTCGGTATAGAGAGAGATGGTAGAGAGAGAGAGGGTAGAGAGAGAGATGGTAGAGAGAGAGTCGGTAGAGAGAGATTGGGTAGAGAGAGAGAGAGTCTGGAGAGAGACGGTAGATAGAGTCAGTAGAGAAAGAAGGTAGAGAGAGAGAGTGAGTCGGTAGAGAGTGAGAGTCAGTTAAGAGAGAACGTCGGTGGAGCGAGAGAGACACTAGAGTTAGGGATTCGGTAGAGGGAGAGACGGTAGAGAGAGTGACGGTAGAGAGAGAGATGGTAGAGAGAGAGTCGGTAGAGAGAGAGTCGGTAGGGAGAGAGTCGGTAGAGAGAGAGTCGGTAGAGAGAGAGAGAGTCTGGAGAGAGACGGTGGATAGAGTCAGTAGACAAAGACAGTAGAGAGAGAGAGTCGGTAAAGAGAGTGAGACGGCAGAGAGAGAGAGTCAGTGGAGAGAGAGAGATGGTAGAGAGAGAGAAGGGAGAAAGAGAGAGTCGGTAGAGAGAGAGAGTTGGTGGAGAGAGAGAGAGAGTCGATAGAGAGAGAGAGTCAGTAGAGAGAGAGAGATGGTAGAGAGTCGGTAGAGTGAGAGAGAGTCGGTAGAGAGAGAGATGGTAGAGAGAGAGTCGGTAGAGAGGGAGTCGGTAGAGAAAGAGAGAGAAGGGAGAGAGAGATAAGGTAGAGAGAGAGTCGGTAGAGAGGGAGTCAGTAGAGAGCGAGAGAGTCTGGAGAGAGACAGTAGATAGAGTCAGTAAAGAGAGACAGTAGAGTAAGAGAGAGTCGGTAGAGAGAGTGTCGGTCGAGAGAGAAAGTCGGTAGAGAGAGAGAGACACTAGAGAGAGGGATTCGGTAGAGAGAGAGATGGTAGAGAGAGAGACGGTAGAGAGAGAGATGGTAGAGAGAGAGTCGGTAGAGAGAGAGTCAGTAGAGAGAGAGAGAGTCTGGAGAGAGACGGTAGATAGAGAAAGACAGTACAGAGAGAGAGTGAGTTGGTAGAGAGAGAGAGTCGGTTGAGAGAGAAAGTCGGTAGAGATAGAGAGATGGTAGAGAGAGAGAGTCAGTAGATAGAGGAAGAGTCTGGAGAGAGGCGGTAGTTGGAGTCGGTAGAGTGAGATGGTAAAGAGAGAGAGTCGGTAACGAGAGAAAGTCGGTAGAGGGAGAGAGACACTAGAGGGAGGGATTCGGTATAGAGAGAGATGGTAGAGAGAGAGACGGTAGAGAGAGAGATGGTAGAGAGAGAGTCAGAGAGAGATTCGGTAGAGAGAGAGAGAGTCTGGAGAGATACGGTAGATAGAGTCAGTAGAGAAAGAAGGAAGAGAGAGAGAGTGAGTCGGTAGAGAGTGAGAGTCGGTCAAGAGAG
Organism: Narcine bancroftii; assembly: GCF_036971445.1. NCBI lineage: Eukaryota > Metazoa > Chordata > Chondrichthyes > Torpediniformes > Narcinidae > Narcine > Narcine bancroftii. Next base: position 203,351,342 of record NC_091470.1, read on the forward strand.
AACGTCGGTGGAGCGAGAGAGACACTAGAGTTAGGGATTCGGTAGAGAGAGAGACGGTAGAGAGAGTGACGGTAGAGAGAGAGATGCTAGAGAGAGAGTCGGTAGAGAGAGAGTCGGTAGAGAGACAGTAGATAGAGTCAGTAAAGAGAGACAGTAGAGTAAGAGAGAGTCGGTAGAGTGTCGGTCGAGAGAGAAAGTCGGTAGAGAGAGAGAGATGGTAGAGAGAGAGAGTCAGTAGAGAGAGGAAGAGTCTGGAGAGAGGCGGTAGTTGGAGTCGGTAGAGTGAGATGGTAAAGAGAGAGAGTCGGTAACGAGAGAAAGTCGGTAGAGGGAGAGAGACACTAGAGGGAGGGATTCGGTATAGAGAGAGATGGTAGAGAGAGAGACGGTAGAGAGAGAGATGGTAGAGAGAGAGTCGTTAGAGAGAGATTCGGTAGAGAGAGAGAGAGAGTCTGGAGAGATACGGTAGATAGAGTCAGTAGAGAAAGAAGGAAGAGAGAGAGAGTGAGTCGGTAGAGAGTGAGAGTCGGTCAAGAGAGAACGTCGGTGGAGCGAGAGAGACACTAGAGTTAGGGATTCGGTAGAGAGAGAGACGGTAGAGAGAGTGACGGTAGAGAGAGAGATGCTAGAGAGAGAGTCGGTAGAGAGAGAGTCGGTAGAGAGAGAGTCGGTAGAGAGAGAGTCGGTAGAGAGAGAGAGAGTCTGGAGATAGACGGTGGATTGAGTCAGTAGAGAAAGACAGTAGAGAGAGAGAGTCGGTAGAGAGAGTGAGACGGCAGAGAGAGAGAGTCAGTGGAGAGAGAGAGACGATAGAGAGAGAGAAGGGAGAGAGAGAGAGTCGGTAGAGAGAGAGAGACGGTGGAGAGAGAGACACAGAGTCAGTAGAGAGAGAGAGATGGTAGAGAGAATCAGTAGAAGGAGAGAGATGGTAGTGTGACAATCAGTATTGAGAGAGCAACGGTAGAGAGAGAGATTCAGTAGAAAGAGAGATGGTAGAAAGAGAGTCGGTACAGAGAGAGAGTCGGTACAGAGAGAGAGTCGGTACAGAGAGAGAGTCGGTAGAGAGACAGAGAGAAAAGGTAGAGAGAGAGAGAGTTGGTAGAGAGAGAGAGTCTGTACAGAGAGAGAGAGTCGGTAGAGAGAGAGACGGTAGAGAGAGTGATAGTCTGGAGAGAGATGGTAGAGTCGGTAGAGAGAGACAGTAGAGAGAGAGAGAGTCGGTGGAGAGAGAGAGTCAGTTGAGAGATAAAGTCGGTAGAGAGAGAGAGACGTTAGAGAGAGTGATTCGGTAGAGTGAGCGACGGTAGAGAGAGAGTCAGTAGAGAGAGAGACGGTAGAGAAAGAAAGACAGTAGAGAGGTAGTCGGTACAGAGGGAGAGTCGTTACAGAGAGAGAGTCGGTAGAGAGGCAGAGAGAAAAGGTAGATAGAGAGAGTCGGTAGGGAGAGAGAGTCTGTAGTAAGAGAGAGAGTGGGTAGAGAGAGAGAGAGGGTAGAGAGAGATAGTCGGTAGAGAGAGAGAGATGGCAGAGAGAGGGAGTCGGTGTGAGAGAGATGGAAGAGAGAGAGAGTTGGTAGAGAGAGAGAGACAGTATAGAGATTCGGTGGAGAAAGAGAGACGGTAGAGAGAGAGAGAGAGGCGGTAGAGAGTGAGAGTCAGTGGAGAGAGAAAGCGAGAGTCGGTAGAGAGAGAGAGAGAGTCGATAGGGAGAGAGAGTCAGTAGAGAGAGAGAGACGGTAGAGAGTCAGTAGAGAGAGAGAAGGGAAAGAGAGAGAAGGTAGAGAGAGAGATGGTAGAGAGTCGGTAGAGAGAGAGACGGCAGAGAGAGAGTCGGTAGATTGGGAGTCGGTAGAGAGCGAGAAAGTCTGGAGAGAGATGGTAGATAGATTCGGTAGAGATAGACAGTAGAGTAAGAGAGAGTCGGTAGAGAGAGTGTCGGTCGAGAGAGAAAGTCGGTAGAGAGAGAGAGACACTGGAGAGAGGGCTTCGGTAGAGAGAGAGACAGTAGAGAGAGACGGTAGAGAGAGAGTCAGTAGAGAGAGGGAGAGTCTGGAGAGAGGCGGTAGATAGAGTGGGTAGAGAGAGACGGTAGAGAGAGAGTGTCAGTAGAGAGAGAGAGTCGGTCACGAGAGAAAGTCGGTATAGAGAGACACTAGAGAGAGGGATTTTGTAGAGATAGAGACGGTAGAGAGAGAGTCGGTAGAGAGAGAGTCGGTAGAGAGAGAGTCAGTAGAGAGAGAGAGAGTCTCGAGAGAGACAGTAGATCGAGTCAGTAGAGAAAGACGGTCGAGAGAGAGAGTGAGTCAGTAGAGGGAGAGAGTCGGTCGAGAGAGAAAGTCGGTAGAGTGAGATAGACGGTAAAGAGAGAGAGAGACGGTAGAGAGAGAGACAGAGTCGGTAGAGAGAGAGTCGATAGAGAGAGAGAGTCAGTAGAGAGAGAGAGTAAGTAGAGAGAGTCACGGTAGAGAGAGAGACAGAGTCGGTAGAGAGAGAGTCGATAGAGAGAGAGAGTCAGTAGAGAGAGAGAGTAAGTAGAGAGAGTCACGGTAGAGAGAGAGACAGAGTCGGTAGAGAGAGAATCGGTAGAGAGAGAGAGAGGCGGTAGAGAGTGAGAGTCAGTGGAGAGAGAGAAAGAGAGAGTCGGTAGAGAGAGAGAGAGTCGATAGAGAGAGAGAGTCAGTAGAGAGAGAGACACGGTAGAGAGTCGGTAGAGTGAGAGAGAGTCGGTAGATAGAGAGATGGTAGAGAGAGAGTCGGTAGAGAGGGAGTCGGTAGAGAAAGAGAGAGAAGGGAGAGAGAGATAAGGTAGAGAGAGAGACGGTAGAGAGTCAGTAGAGAGAGAGACGGTAGAGAGAGAGACAGAGTCGGTAGAGAGAGAGTCGATAGAGAGAGAGAGTCAGTAGAGAGAGAGAGTAAGTAGAGAGAGTCACGGTAGAGAGAGAGACAGAGTCGGTAGAGAGAGAATCGGTAGAGAGAGAGAGAGGCGGTAGAGAGTGAGAGTCAGTGGAGAGAGAGAAAGAGAGAGTCGGTAGAGAGAGAGAGAGTCGATAGAGAGAGAGAGTCAGTAGAGAGAGAGACACGGTAGAGAGTCGGTAGAGTGAGAGAGAGTCGGTAGATAGAGAGATGGTAGAGAGAGAGTCGGTAGAGAGGGAGTCGGTAGAGAAAGAGAGAGAAGGGAGAGAGAGATAAGGTAGAGAGAGAGACGGTAGAGAGTCAGTAGAGAGAGAGTCGGTAGAGAGAGAGATGGTAGAAAGAGAGTCGGTAGAGAGGGAGTCTGTAGAGAGCGAGAGAGTCTGGAGAGAGACGGCAGATAGAGTCAGTAAAGAGAGACAGTAGAGTAAGAGAGAGTCGGTAGAGAGAGTGTCGGTCGAGAGAGAAAGTCGGTAGAGAGAGAGAGACACTAGAGAGAGGGATTCGGTAGAGAGAGAGACGGTAGAGAGAGAGACGGTAGAGAGAGAGATGGTAGTGAGATAGTCGGTAGAGAGAGAGTCAGTAGAGAGAGAGAGAGTCTGGAGAGAGAAGTTAGATAGAGTCAGTAGAGAAAGACAGTAGAGAGAGAGAGAGTGAGTTGGTAGAGAGAGGAAGAGTCTGGTGAACGGCGGTAGATGGAGTCAGTAGAGAAAGAAGTTAGAGAGAGAGAGTGAGTCGGTAGAGAGAGAGTCGGTAGAGAGAGAGTCAGTAGAGAGAGAGAGAGTCTCGAGAGAGACAGTAGATCGAGTCAGTAGAGAAAGACGGTCGAAGAAAAAGGGAGGCGTACATTAGATATAAGAAGCATGGAGTTAAGGAGATGTTTGAAAGATACATTGAATGTAAGAGGAATCTTAAGAGAGGAATTAGGAAAGCTAAAAGAAGGTACGAGAAAACTATGGCAAGCAGGGTGAAAACAAATCCAAAAGAGTTCTACAAATATGTTAATGGTAAGAGGAAAGCTAGAGACAAAATTGGTCCCTTAGAAAATCAGAGTGGAAAACTGTGTGTGGAACCTAGAGAAATGGGGGAGATATTGAACAGTTTCTTTTCTTCGGTATTCACTAAGGAGAAGGATATTGGGAGATGTGGGATAAAAAAAGCAAATTGGGTAAATATGGGGAATATAGAGATTACAAAAGGTGTAGTTTTAAGGCTTTTGAAGAATATAAAGGTGGATAAGTCTCCAGGACCAGACGGGATCTTCCCCAGGACATTGAGAGAAGTGAAGGAGGAAATAGCAGAGGCTCTGGCGGTAATTTTTCGAATGTCATTAGATATGGGGATAGTGCCGGAGGATTGGCGCATTGTGCATGTGGTTCCGTTATTTAAAAAGGGTTCAAGGAGGAAGCCTGGCAACTATCGGCCTGTAAGTTTGACGTCTGTGGTAGGTAAATTAATGGAGAAAATTCTTAGAGATAGTACTTATAAACATCTGGATAGACAGGGTCTGATCAGGAGTACTCAACATGGATTTGTGGGAGGAAGGTCATGTTTGACCAATCTGATTGAATTTTTTGAAGAGGTGACTAGGAATGTGGATGAGGGTAGCGCAGTGGATGTTGTCTATATGGACTTCAGTAAGGCCTTCGATAAGGTACCACATGGAAGGTTAGTTAGGAAGGTGCAGTCTTTAGGTATAAATTTTGAGATAGTCAAATGGATTGAACATTGGCTGAAAGGGAGAGGCCAGAGAGTGGTAATGGATAATTGTCTGTCAGGTTGGAGGCCGGTGACCAGTGGTGTGCCTCAAGGATCTGTATTGGGCCCATTGTTGTTCGTTATATACATTAATGATCTAGATGATGGGGTGGTGAATTGGATTAGTAAATATGCAGACGATACTAAGATAGGTGGAATAGTGGATAATGAAGAAGGTTTTCTAGGATTGCAGAGGGATTTGGGCTGCTTAGAAAAGTGGGCTGAAAAATGGCAGATGGAATTTAATGCTGATAAGTGTGAGGTGCTTCATTTTGGTAAGAAGAATCAGAATAGGACATATGTGGTAAATGGGAGAGCATTGAGGAATACAGAAGAGCAGAAAGATTTAGGAGTGACGGTACATCGTTCCCTGAAGGTAGAAACTCACGTGAATAGGGTGGTGAAGAAGGCTTTTAGTATGCTGGCCTTTATCAATCATTGCATGGAATATAGGAGTTGGGAGGTGATGTTGAGATTGTATAAGACGTTGGTGCGGCCTAATTTGGAGTTCTGTGTGCAGTTCTGGTCGCCTAATTATAGGAAGGATATAAACAGAGTGGAGAGAGTGCAGAGAAGGTTTACCAGAATGTTGCCTGGGTTTAAGCATCTGGAGTATGGGGAGAGATTGGACAGATTGGGTCTTTATTCTTTGGAGCGTAGAAGGTTGAGAGGGGATTTGATAGAAGTATTTAAGATTATGAAAGGGATAGACAGAGTGGATGTGGATAGACTATTTCCGTTAAGAGGAGGAAAGATTAAAACAAGAGGACATGAGTTAAGAATTAAGGGGCAGAGGTTTAGAGGTAACATGAGGGGGAACTTCTTTACTCAGAGAGTGGTAGCTGTGTGGAATGATCTTCCGGGAGAAATAGTGGCGGCGGAGTCAATTGTATTATTTAAGAAAAGGTTGGACAGGTATATGGATGAGAGGAAGATGGAGGGTTATGGGCATTGTGCAGGGAGGTGGGATTAGAAAGGGGTGTTTGGTTCGGTGCGGACTAGAAGGGCCTAATGGCCTGTTTCCGTGCTGTAATTGTTATTATTATTATATTATTATTATTAGAGTGAGAGTCGGTCAAGAGAGAACGTCGGTGGAGCGAGAGAGACACTAGAGTTAGGGATTCGGTAGAGAGAGAGACGGTAGAGAGAGTGACGGTAGAGAAAGAGATGGTAGAGAGAGGGTCGGTAGAGAGAGAGTCTGTAGAGAGAGAGTCGGTAGAGAGAGAGTCCGTAGAGAGAGATAGAGTCTGGAGAGAGACGGTGCATAGAGTCAGCAGAGAAAGACAGTAGACAGAGAGAGTCGGTAGAGAGAGTGAGACGGCAGAGAGAGAGAGTCAGTGGAGAGAGAGAGACGGTAGAGAGAGAGAAGGGAGAGAGAGAGAGTCGGTAGAGAGAGAGACGGTGGAGAGAGAGAGAGAGTCGATAGAGAGAGAAGTCAGTAGAGAGAGAGAGACGGTAGAGAGAGAGTCGGTAGAGAGAGAGAGAGTCTGGAGATAGACGGTGGATAGAGTCAGTAGAGAAAGACAGTAGAGAGAGAGAGTCGGTGGAGAGAGTGAGACGGCAGAGAGACAGAGTCAGTGGAGAGAGAGAGACGATAGAGAGAGAGACACAGAGTCAGTAGAGAGAGAGAGATGGTAGAGACAATCAGTAGAAGGAGAGAGATGGTAGTGTGACAATCAGTATTGAGAGAGCAACGGTAGAGAGAGAGATTCAGTAGAAAGAGAGATGGTAGAAAGAGAGTCGGTACAGAGAGAGAGTCGGTACAGAGAGAGAGTCGGTACAGAGAGAGAGTCGGTAGAGAGACAGAGAGAAAAGGTAGAGAGAGAGAGAGTTGGTAGAGAGAGAGAGTCTGTACAGAGAGAGAGAGTCGGTAGAGAGAGAGACGGTAGAGAGAGTGATAGTCTGGAGAGAGATGGTAGAGTCGGTAGAGAGAGACAGTAGAGAGAGAGAGAGTCGGTAGAGAGTGAGAGTCAGTGGAGAGAGAAAGCGAGAGTCGGTAGAGAGAGAGAGAGAGTCGATAGGGAGAGAGAGTCAGTAGAGAGAGAGAGACGGTAGAGAGTCAGTAGAGAGAGAGAGAGAGAAGGGAGAGAGAGAGAAGGTAGAGAGAGAGACGGTAGAGAGTCGGTAGAGAGAGAGACGGCAGAGAGAGAGTCGGTAGATTGGGAGTCGGTAGAGAGCGAGAAAGTCTGGAGAGAGATGGTAGATAGATTCGGTAGAGATAGACAGTAGAGTAAGAGAGAGTCGGTAGAGAGAGTGTCGGTCGAGAGAGAAAGTCGGTAGAGAGAGAGAGACACTGGAGAGAGGGCTTCGGTAGAGAGAGAGACGGTAGAGAGAGAGACGGTAGAGAGAGAGTCAGTAGAGAGAGGGAGAGTCTGGAGAGAGGCGGTAGATAGAGTGGGTAGAGAGAGACGGTAGAGAGAGAGTGTCAGTAGAGAGAGAGAGTCGGTCACGAGAGAAAGTCGGTATAGAGAGACACTAGAGAGAGGGATTTTGTAGAGATAGAGACGGTAGAGAGAGAGTCGGTAGAGAGAGAGTCGGTAGAGAGAGAGTCAGTAGAGAGAGAGAGAGTCTCGAGAGAGACAGTAGATCGAGTCAGTAGAGAAAGACGGTCGAGAGAGAGAGTGAGTCGGTAGAGGGAGAGAGTCGGTCGAGAGAGAAAGTCGGTAGAGTGAGATAGACGGTAAAGAGAGAGAGAGACGGTAGAGAGAGAGACAGAGTCGGTAGAGAGTGAGTCGATAGAGAGAGAGAGTCAGTAGAGAGAGAGAGTAAGTAGAGAGAGACACGGTAGAGAGAGAGACAGAGTCGGTAGAGAGAGAATCGGTAGAGAGAGAGAGAGGCGGTAGAGAGTGAGAGTCAGTGGAGAGAGAAATAGAGAGTCGATAGAGAGAGAGAGTCAGTAGAGAGAGAGACACGGTAGAGAGTCGGTAGAGTGAGAGAGAGTCGGTAGATAGAGAGATGGTAGAGAGAGAGTCGGTAGAGAGGGAGTCGGTAGAGAAAGAGAGAGAAGGGAGAGAGAGATAAGGTAGAGAGAGTCGGTAGAGAGAGAGTCGGTAGAGAGAGAGTCAGTAGAGAGAGAGAGAGTCTCGAGAGAGACAGTAGATCGAGTCAGTAGAGAAAGACGGTAGAGAGAGAGAGTGAGTCGGTAGAGGGAGAGAGTCGGTCGAGAGAGAAAGTCGGTAGAGTGAGATAGACAGTAAAGAGAGAGAGAGACGGTAGAGAGAGAGACAGAGTCGGTAGAGAGAGAGTCGATAGAGAGAGAGAGTCAGTAGAGAGAGAGAGTAAGTAGAGAGAGTCACGGTAGAGAGAGAGACAGAGTCGGTAGAGAGAGAATCGGTAGAGAGAGAGAGAGGCGGTAGAGAGTGAGAGTCAGTGGAGAGAGAGAAAGAGAGAGTCGGTAGAGAGAGAGAGAGAGTCGATAGAGAGAGAGAGTCAGTAGAGAGAGAGACATGGTAGAGAGTCGGTAGAGTGAGAGAGAGTCAGTAGATAGAGAGATGGTAGAGAGAGAGTCGGTAGAGAGGGAGTCGGTAGAGAAAGAAAGAGAAGGGAGAGAGAGATAAGGTAGAGAGAGAGACGGTAGAGAGTCAGTAGAGAGAGAGTCGGTAGAAAGAGAGTCGGTAGAGAGGGAGTCTGTAGAGAGCGAGAGAGTCTGGAGAGAGACGGCAGATAGAGTCAGTAAAGAGAGACAGTAGAGTAAGAGAGAGTCGGTAGAGAGAGTGTCGGTCGAGAGGGAAAGTCGGTAGAGAGAGTGTCGGTCGAGAGAGAAAGTCGGTAGAGAGAGAGAGACACTAGAGAGAGGGATTCGGTAGAGAGAGAGACGGTAGAGAGAGAGACGGTAGAGAGAGAGATGGTAGTGAGAGAGTCGGTAGAGAGAGAGTCAGTAGAGAGAGAGAGAGTCTGGAGAGAGAAGGTAGATAGAGTCAGTAGAGAAAGACAGTAGAGAGAGAGAGAGTGAGTTGGTAGAGAGAGAGAGAGTCGGTTGAGAGACAAAGTTGGTAGAGAGAGACAGATGGTAGAGAGAGAGAGTCAGTAGAGAGAGGAAGAGTCTGTTCAACGGCGGTAGATGGAGTCAGTAGAGAAAGAAGGTAGAGAGAGAGAGTGAGTCGGTAGAGAGTGAGAGTCGGTCAAGAGAGAACGTCGGTGGAGCGAGAGAGACACTAGAGTTAGGGATTCGGTAGAGAGAGAGACGGTAGAGAGAGTGACGGTAGAGAGAGAGATGGTAGAGAGAGGGTCGGTAGAGAGAGAGTCTGTAGAGAGAGAGTCGGTAGAGAGAGAGTCGGTAGAGAGAGATAGAGTCTGGAGAGAGACGGTGAATAGAGTCAGTAGAGAAAGACAGTAGACAGAGAGAGTCGGTAGAGAGAGAGAAGGGAGAGAGAGAGAGTCGGTAGAGAGAGAGACGGTGGAGAGAGAGAGAGTCGATAGAGAGAGAAGTCAGTAGAGAGAGAGAGACGGTAGAGAGAGAGTCGGTAGAGAGAGAGAGAGTCTGGAGATAGACGGTGGATAGAGTCAGTAGAGAAAGACAGTAGAGAGAGAGAGTCGGTAGAGAGAGTGAGACGGCAGAGAGAGAGAGTCAGTGGAGAGAGAGAGACGATAGAGAGAGAGAAGGGAGAGAGAGAGAGTCGGTAGAGAGAGAGAGACGGTGGAGAGAGAGACACAGAGTCAGTAGAGAGAGAGAGATGGTAGAGAGAATCAGTAGAAGGAGAGAGATGGTAGTGTGACAATCAGTATTGAGAGAGCAACGGTAGAGAGAGAGATTCAGTAGAAAGAGAGATGGTAGAAAGAGAGTCGGTACAGAGAGAGAGTCGGTACAGAGAGAGAGTCGGTACAGAGAGAGAGTCGGTAGAGAGACAGAGAGAAAAGGTAGAGAGAGAGAGAGTTGGTAGAGAGAGAGAGTCTGTACAGAGAGAGAGAGTCGGTAGAGAGAGAGACGGTAGAGAGAGTGATAGTCTGGAGAGAGATGGTAGAGTCGGTAGAGAGAGACAGTAGAGACAGAGAGAGTCGGTGGAGAGAGAGAGTCAGTTGAGAGATAAAGTCGGTAGAGAGAGAGAGACGTTAGAGAGAGTGATTCGGTAGAGTGAGCGACGGTAGAGAGAGAGTCAGTAGAGAGAGACGGTAGAGAAAGAAAGACAGTAGAGAGGTAGTCAGTACAGAGGGAGAGTCGTTACAGAGAGAGAGTCGGTAGAGAGGCAGAGAGAAAAGGTAGATAGAGAGAGTCGGTAGGGAGAGAGAGTCTGTAGTAAGAGAGAGAGTGGGTAGAGAGAGAGAGAGGGTAGAGAGAGATAGTCGGTAGAGAGAGAGAGATGGCAGAGAGAGGGAGTCGGTGTGAGAGAGATGGAAGAGAGAGAGAGTCGGTCACGAGAGAAAGTCGGTATAGAGAGACACTAGAGAGAGGGATTTTGTAGAGATAGAGACGGTAGAGAGAGAGTCGGTAGAGGGAGAGTCGGTAGAGAGAGAGTCAGTAGAGAGAGAGAGAGTCTCGAGAGAGACAGTAGATCGAGTCAGTAGAGAAAGACGGTCGAGAGAGAGAGTGAGTCGGTAGAGGGAGAGAGTCGGTCGAGAGAGAAAGTCGGTAGAGTGAGATAGACGGTAAAGAGAGAGAGAGACGGTAGAGAGAGAGACAGAGTCGGTAGAGAGTGAGTCGATAGAGAGAGAGAGTCAGTAGAGAGAGAGAGTAAGTAGAGAGAGACACGGTAGAGAGAGAGACAGAGTCGGTAGAGAGAGAATCGGTAGAGAGAGAGAGAGGCGGTAGAGAGTGAGAGTCAGTGGAGAGAGAAATAGAGAGTCGATAGAGAGAGAGAGTCAGTAGAGAGAGAGACACGGTAGAGAGTCGGTAGAGTGAGAGAGAGTCGGTAGATAGAGAGATGGTAGAGAGAGAGTCGGTAGAGAGGGAGTCGGTAGAGAAAGAGAGAGAAGGGAGAGAGAGATAAGGTAGAGAGAGTCGGTAGAGAGAGAGTCGGTAGAGAGAGAGTCAGTAGAGAGAGAGAGAGTCTCGAGAGAGACAGTAGATCGAGTCAGTAGAGAAAGACGGTAGAGAGAGAGAGTGAGTCGGTAGAGGGAGAGAGTCGGTCGAGAGAGAAAGTCGGTAGAGTGAGATAGACAGTAAAGAGAGAGAGAGACGGTAGAGAGAGAGACAGAGTCGGTAGAGAGAGAGTCGATAGAGAGAGAGAGTCAGTAGAGAGAGAGAGTAAGTAGAGAGAGTCACGGTAGAGAGAGAGACAGAGTCGGTAGAGAGAGAATCGGTAGAGAGAGAGAGAGGCGGTAGAGAGTGAGAGTCAGTGGAGAGAGAGAAAGAGAGAGTCGGTAGAGAGAGAGAGAGAGAGTCGATAGAGAGAGAGAGTCAGTAGAGAGAGAGACATGGTAGAGAGTCGGTAGAGTGAGAGAGAGTCAGTAGATAGAGAGATGGTAGAGAGAGAGTCGGTAGAGAGGGAGTCGGTAGAGAAAGAAAGAGAAGGGAGAGAGAGATAAGGTAGAGAGAGAGACGGTAGAGAGTCAGTAGAGAGAGAGTCGGTAGAAAGAGAGTCGGTAGAGAGGGAGTCTGTAGAGAGCGAGAGAGTCTGGAGAGAGACGGCAGATAGAGTCAGTAAAGAGAGACAGTAGAGTAAGAGAGAGTCGGTAGAGAGAGTGTCGGTCGAGAGAGAAAGTCGGTAGAGAGAGTGTCGGTCGAGAGAGAAAGTCGGTAGAGAGAGAGAGACACTAGAGAGAGGGATTCGGTAGAGAGAGAGACGGTAGAGAGAGAGACGGTAGAGAGAGAGATGGTAGTGAGAGAGTCGGTAGAGAGAGAGTCAGTAGAGAGAGAGAGAGTCTGGAGAGAGAAGGTAGATAGAGTCAGTAGAGAAAGACAGTAGAGAGAGAGAGAGTGAGTTGGTAGAGAGAGAGAGAGTCGGTTGAGAGACAAAGTTGGTAGAGAGAGACAGATGGTAGAGAGAGAGAGTCAGTAGAGAGAGGAAGAGTCTGTTCAACGGCGGTAGATGGAGTCAGTAGAGAAAGAAGGTAGAGAGAGAGAGTGAGTCGGTAGAGAGTGAGAGTCGGTCAAGAGAGAACGTCGGTGGAGCGAGAGAGACACTAGAGTTAGGGATTCGGTAGAGAGAGAGACGGTAGAGAGAGTGACGGTAGAGAGAGAGATGGTAGAGAGAGGGTCGGTAGAGAGAGAGTCTGTAGAGAGAGAGTCGGTAGAGAGAGAGTCGGTAGAGAGAGATAGAGTCTGGAGAGAGACGGTGCATAGAGTCAGTAGAGAAAGACAGTAGACAGAGAGAGTCGGTAGAGAGAGAGAAGGGAGAGAGAGAGAGTCGGTAGAGAGAGAGACGGTGGAGAGAGAGAGAGTCGATAGAGAGAGAAGTCAGTAGAGAGAGAGAGACGGTAGAGAGAGAGTCGGTAGAGAGAGAGAGAGTCTGGAGATAGACGGTGGATAGAGTCAGTAGAGAAAGACAGTAGAGAGAGAGAGTCGGTAGAGAGAGTGAGACGGCAGAGAGAGAGAGTCAGTGGAGAGAGAGAGACGATAGAGAGAGAGAAGGGAGAGAGAGAGAGTCGGTAGAGAGAGAGAGACGGTGGAGAGAGAGACACAGAGTCAGTAGAGAGAGAGAGATGGTAGAGAGAATCAGTAGAAGGAGAGAGATGGTAGTGTGACAATCAGTATTGAGAGAGCAACGGTAGAGAGAGAGATTCAGTAGAAAGAGAGATGGTAGAAAGAGAGTCGGTACAGAGAGAGAGTCGGTACAGAGAGAGAGTCGGTACAGAGAGAGAGTCGGTAGAGAGACAGAGAGAAAAGGTAGAGAGAGAGAGAGTTGGTAGAGAGAGAGAGTCTGTACAGAGAGAGAGAGTCGGTAGAGAGAGAGACGGTAGAGAGAGTGATAGTCTGGAGAGAGATGGTAGAGTCGGTAGAGAGAGACAGTAGAGACAGAGAGAGTCGGTGGAGAGAGAGAGTCAGTTGAGAGATAAAGTCGGTAGAGAGAGAGAGACGTTAGAGAGAGTGATTCGGTAGAGTGAGCGACGGTAGAGAGAGAGTCAGTAGAGAGAGACGGTAGAGAAAGAAAGACAGTAGAGAGGTAGTCAGTACAGAGGGAGAGTCGTTACAGAGAGAGAGTCGGTAGAGAGGCAGAGAGAAAAGGTAGATAGAGAGAGTCGGTAGGGAGAGAGAGTCTGTAGTAAGAGAGAGAGTGGGTAGAGAGAGAGAGAGGGTAGAGAGAGATAGTCGGTAGAGAGAGAGAGATGGCAGAGAGAGGGAGTCGGTGTGAGAGAGATGGAAGAGAGAGAGAGTTGGTAGAGAGAGAGAGACAGTATAGAGATTCGGTGGAGAAAGAGAGACGGTAGAGAGAGAGAGAGGCGGTAGAGAGTGAGAGTCAGTGGAGAGAGAAAGCGAGAGTCGGTAGAGAGAGAGAGAGAGTCGATAGGGAGAGAGAGTCAGTAGAGAGAGAGAGACGGTAGAGAGTCAGTAGAGAGAGAGAGAGAGAAGGGAAAGAGAGAGAAGGTAGAGAGAGAGATGGTAGAGAGTCGGTAGAGAGAGAGACGGCAGAGAGAGAGTCGGTAGATTGGGAGTCGGTAGAGAGCGAGAAAGTCTGGAGAGAGATGGTAGATAGATTCGGTAGAGATAGACAGTAGAGTAAGAGAGAGTCGGTAGAGAGAGTGTCGGTCGAGAGAGAAAGTCGGTAGAGAGAGAGAGACACTGGAGAGAGGGCTTCGGTAGAGAGAGAGACAGTAGAGAGAGACAGTAGAGAGAGAGTCAGTAGAGAGAGGGAGAGTCTGGAGAGAGGCGGTAGATAGAGTGGGTAGAGAGAGACGGTAGAGAGAGAGTGTCAGTAGAGAGAGAGAGTCGGTCACGAGAGAAAGTCGGTATAGAGAGACACTAGAGAGAGGGATTTTGTAGAGATAGAGACGGTAGAGAGAGAGTCGGTAGAGAGAGAGTCGGTAGAGAGAGAGTCAGTAGAGAGAGAGAGAGTCTCGAGAGAGACAGTAGATCGAGTCAGTAGAGAAAGACGGTCGAGAGAGAGAGTGAGTCGGTAGAGGGAGAGAGTCGGTCGAGAGAGAAAGTCGGTAGAGTGAGATAGACGGTAAAGAGAGAGAGAGACGGTAGAGAGAGAGACAGAGTCGGTAGAGAGAGAGTCGATAGAGAGAGAGAGTCAGTAGAGAGAGAGAGTAAGTAGAGAGAGTCACGGTAGAGAGAGAGACAGAGTCGGTAGAGAGAGAATCGGTAGAGAGAGAGAGAGGCGGTAGAGAGTGAGAGTCAGTGGAGAGAGAGAAAGAGAGAGTCGGTAGAGAGAGAGAGAGTCGATAGAGAGAGAGAGTCAGTAGAGAGAGAGACACGGTAGAGAGTCGGTAGAGTGAGAGAGAGTCGGTAGATAGAGAGATGGTAGAGAGAGAGTCGGTAGAGAGGGAGTCGGTAGAGAAAGAGAGAGAAGGGAGAGAGAGATAAGGTAGAGAGAGAGACGGTAGAGAGTCAGTAGAGAGAGAGTCGGTAGAGAGAGAGATGGTAGAAAGAGAGTCGGTAGAGAGGGAGTCTGTAGAGAGCGAGAGAGTCTGGAGAGAGACGGCAGATAGAGTCAGTAAAGAGAGACAGTAGAGTAAGAGAGAGTCGGTAGAGAGAGTGTCGGTCGAGAGAGAAAGTCGGTAGAGAGAGAGAGACACTAGAGAGAGGGATTCGGTAGAGAGAGAGACGGTAGAGAGAGAGACGGTAGAGAGAGAGATGGTAGTGAGAGAGTCGGTAGAGAGAGAGTCAGTAGAGAGAGAGAGAGTCTGGAGAGAGAAGGTAGATAGAGTCAGTAGAGAAAGACAGTAGAGAGAGAGAGAGTGAGTTGGTAGAGAGAGAGAGTCGGTTGAGAGACAAAGTTGGTAGAGAGAGACAGATGGTAGAGAGAGAGAGTCAGTAGAGAGAGGAAGAGTCTGGTGAACGGCGGTAGATGGAGTCAGTAGAGAAAGAAGGTACAGAGAGAGAGTGAGTCGGTAGAGAGTGAGAGTCGGTCAAGAGAGAACGTCGGTGGAGCGAGAGAGACACTAGAGTTAGGGATTCGGTAGAGAGAGAGACGGTAGAGAGAGTGACGGTAGAGAGAGAGATTGTAGAGAGAGGGTCGGTAGAGAGAGAGTCTGTAGAGAGAGAGTCGGTAGAGAGAGAGTCCGTAGAGAGAGATAGAGTCTGGAGAGAGACGGTGGATAGAGTCAGTAGAGAAAGACAGTAGACAGAGAGAGTCGGTAGAGAGAGTGAGACGGCAGAGAGAGAGAGTCAGTGGAGAGAGAGAGACGGTAGAGAGAGAGAAGGGAGACAGAGAGAGTCGGTAGAGAGAGAGACGGTGGAGAGAGAGAGAGAGTCGATAGAGAGAGAAGTCAGTAGAGAGAGAGAGACGGTAGAGAGAGAGTCGGTAGAGAGAGAGAGAGTCTGGAGATAGACGGTGGATAGAGTCAGTAGAGAAAGACAGTAGAGAGAGAGAGTCGGTAGAGAGAGTGAGACGGCAGAGAGAGAGAGTCAGTGGAGAGAGAGAGACGATAGAGAGAGAGAAGGGAGAGAGAGAGAGTCGGTAGAGAGAGAGAGACGGTGGAGAGAGAGACACAGAGTCAGTAGAGAGAGAGAGATGGTAGAGAGAATCAGTAGAAGGAGAGAGATGGTAGTGTGACAATCAGTATTGAGAGAGCAACGGTAGAGAGAGAGATTCAGTAGAAAGAGAGATGGTAGAAAGAGAGTCGGTACAGAGAGAGAGTCGGTACAGAGAGAGAGTCGGTACAGAGAGAGAGTCGGTAGAGAGACAGAGAGAAAAGGTAGAGAGAGAGAGAGTTGGTAGAGAGAGAGAGTCTGTACAGAGAGAGAGAGTCGGTAGAGAGAGAGACGGTAGAGAGAGTGATAGTCTGGAGAGAGATGGTAGAGTCGGTAGAGAGAGACAGTAGAGAGAGAGAGAGTCGGTAGAGAGTGAGAGAGTCGATAGGGAGAGAGAGTCAGTAGAGAGAGAGAGACGGTAGAGAGTCAGTAGAGAGAGAGAGAGAGAAGGGAGAGAGAGAGAAGGTAGAGAGAGAGACGGTAGAGAGTCGGTAGAGAGAGAGACGGCAGAGAGAGAGTCGGTAGATTGGGAGTCGGTAGAGAGCGAGAAAGTCTGGAGAGAGATGGTAGATAGATTCGGTAGAGATAGACAGTAGGGTAAGAGAGAGTCGGTAGAGAGAGTGTCGGTCGAGAGAGAAAGTCGGTAGAGAGAGAGAGACACTGGAGAGAGGGCTTCGGTAGAGAGAGAGACGGTAGAGAGAGAGTCAGTAGAGAGAGAGAGTAAGTTGAGAGAGACACGGTAGAGAGAGAGACAGAGTCGGTAGAGAGAGAATCGGTAGAGAGAGAGAGAGGCGGTAGAGAGTGAGAGTCAGTGGACAGAGAGAGACGGTGGAGAGAGAGAGAGTCGATAGAGAGAGAAGTCAGTAGAGAGAGAGAGACGGTAGAGAGAGAGTCGGTAGAGAGAGAGAGAGTCTGGAGATAGACGGTGGATAGAGTCAGTAGAGAAAGACAGTAGAGAGAGAGAGTCGGTAGAGAGAGTGAGACGGCAGAGAGAGAGAGTCAGTGGAGAGAGAGAGACGATAGAGAGAGAGAAGGGAGAGAGAGAGAGTCGGTAGAGAGAGAGAGACGGTGGAGAGAGAGACACAGAGTCAGTAGAGAGAGAGAGATGGTAGAGAGAATCAGTAGAAGGAGAGAGATGGTAGTGTGACAATCAGTATTGAGAGAGCAACGGTAGAGAGAGAGATTCAGTAGAAAGAGAGATGGTAGAAAGAGAGTCGGTACAGAGAGAGAGTCGGTACAGAGAGAGAGTCGGTACAGAGAGAGAGTCGGTAGAGAGACAGAGAGAAAAGGTAGAGAGAGAGACAGTTGGTAGAGAGAGAGAGTCTGTACAGAGAGAGAGAGTCGGTAGAGAGAGAGACGGTAGAGAGAGTGATAGTCTGGAGAGAGATGGTAGAGTCGGTAGAGAGAGACAGTAGAGAGAGAGAGAGTCGGTGGAGAGAGAGAGTCAGTTGAGAGATAAAGTCTATAGAGAGAGAGAGACGTTAGAGAGAGTGATTCGGTAGAGTGAGCGACGGTAGAGAGAGAGTCAGTAGAGAGAGAGACGGTAGAGAATGAAAGACAGTAGAGAGGTAGTCGGTACAGAGGGAGAGTCGTTACAGAGAGAGAGTCGGTAGAGAGGCAGAGAGAAAAGGTAGATAGAGAGAGTCGGTAGGGAGAGAGAGTCTGTAGTAAGAGAGAGAGTGGGTAGAGAGAGAGAGAGGGTAGAGAGAGATAGTCGGTAGAGAGAGAGAGATGGCAGAGAGAGGGAGTCGGTGTGAGAGAGATGGAAGAGAGAGAGAGTTGGTAGAGAGAGAGAGACAGTATAGAGATTCGGTGGAGAAAGAGAGACGGTAGAGAGAGAGAGAGGCGGTAGAGAGTGAGAGTCAGTGGAGAGAGAAAGCGAGAGTCGGTAGAGAGAGAGAGAGAGTCGATAGGGAGAGAGAGTCAGTAGAGAGAGAGAGACGGTAGAGAGTCAGTAGAGAGAGAGAGAGAGAAGGGAGAGAGAGAGAAGGTAGAGAGAGAGACGGTAGAGAGTCGGTAGAGAGAGATACGGCAGAGAGAGAGTCGGTAGATTGGGAGTCGGTAGAGAGCGAGAAAGTCTGGAGAGAGATGGTAGATAGATTCGGTAGAGATAGACAGTAGAGTAAGAGAGAGTCGGTAGAGAGAGTGTCGGTCGAGAGAGAAAGTCGGTAGAGAGAGAGAGACACTGGAGAGAGGGCTTCGGTAGAGAGAGAGTCAGTAGAGAGAGGGAGAGTCTGGAGAGAGGCGGTAGATAGAGTGGGTAGAGAGAGACGGTAGAGGGAGAGTGTCAGTAGAGAGAGAGAGTCGGTCACGAGAGAAAGTCGGTATAGAGAGACACTAGAGAGAGGGATTTTGTAGAGATAGAGACGGTAGAGAGAGAGTCGGTAGAGAGAGAGTCGGTAGAGAGAGAGTCAGTAGAGAGAGAGAGAGTCTCGAGAGAGACAGTAGATCGAGTCAGTAGAGAAAGACGGTCGAGAGAGAGAGTGAGTCGGTAGAGGGAGAGAGTCGGTCGAGAGAGAAAGTCGGTAGAGTGAGATATACGGTAAAGAGAGAGAGAGACGGTAGAGAGAGAGACAGAGTCGGTAGAGAGAGAGTCGATAGAGAGAGAGAGTCAGTAGAGAGAGAGAGTAAGAAGAGAGAGACACGGTAGAGAGAGAGACAGAGTCGGTAGAGAGAGAATCGGTAGAGAGAGAGAGAGGCGGTAGAGAGTGAGAGTCAGTGGAGAGAGAAAGAGAGAGTCGGTAGAGAGAGAGAGAGAGTCGATAGAGAGAGAGAGTCAGTAGAGAGAGAGACACGGTAGAGAGTCGGTAGAGTGAGAGAGAGTCGGTAGATAGAGAGATGGTAGAGAGAGAGTCGATAGAGAGGGAGTCGGTAGAGAAAGAGAGAGAAGGGAGAGAGAGATAAGGTAGAGAGAGAGTCGGTAGAGAGAGAGTCGGTAGAGAGAGAGTCAGTAGAGAGAGAGAGAGTCTCGAGAGAGACAGTAGATCGAGTCAGTAGAGAAAGACGGTAGAGAGAGAGAGTGAGTCGGTAGAGGGAGAGAATCGGTCGAGAGAGAAAGTCGGTAGAGTGAGATAGACAGTAAAGAGAGAGAGAGACGGTAGAGAGAGAGACAGAGTCGGTAGAGAGAGAGTCGATAGAGAGAGAGAGTCAGTAGAGAGAGAGAGTAAGTAGAGAGAGTCACGATAGAGAGAGAGACAGAGTCGGTAGAGAGAGAATCGGTAGAGAGAGAGAGAGGCGGTAGAGAGTGAGAGTCAGTGGAGAGAGAGAAAGAGAAAGTCGGTAGAGAGAGAGAGAGAGTCGATAGAGAGAGAGAGAAGGTAGAGAGAGAGACGGTAGAGAGTCGGTAGAGAGAGAGACGGCAGAGAGAGATTCGGTAGATTGGGAGTCGGTAGAGAGCGAGAAAGTCTGGAGAGAGATGGTAGATAGATTCGGTAGAGATAGACAGTAGGGTAAGAGAGAGTCGGTAGAGAGAGTGTCGGTCGAGAGAGAAAGTCGGTAGAGAGAGAGAGACACTGGAGAGAGGGCTTCGGTAGAGAGAGAGACGGTAGAGAGAGAGACGGTAGAGAGAGAGTCAGTAGAGAGAGAGAGTAAGTAGAGAGAGACACGGTAGAGAGAGAGACAGAGTCGGTAGAGAGAGAATCGGTAGAGAGAGAGAGAGGCGGTAGAGAGTGAGAGTCAGTGGACAGAGAGAGACGGTGGAGAGAGAGAGAGTCGATAGAGAGAGAAGTCAGTAGAGAGAGAGAGACGGTAGAGAGAGAGTCGGTAGAGAGAGAGAGAGTCTGGAGATAGACGGTGGATAGAGTCAGTAGAGAAAGACAGTAGAGAGAGAGAGTCGGTAGAGAGAGTGAGACGGCAGAGAGAGAGAGTCAGTGGAGAGAGAGAGACGATAGAGAGAGAGAAGGGAGAGAGAGAGAGTCGGTAGAGAGAGAGAGACGGTGGAGAGAGAGACACAGAGTCAGTAGAGAGAGAGAGATGGTAGAGAGAATCAGTAGAAGGAGAGAGATGGTAGTGTGACAATCAGTATTGAGAGAGCAACGGTAGAGAGAGAGATTCAGTAGAAAGAGAGATGGTAGAAAGAGAGTCGGTACAGAGAGAGAGTCGGTACAGAGAGAGAGTCGGTAGAGAGACAGAGAGAAAAGGTAGAGAGAGAGACAGTTGGTAGAGAGAGAGAGTCTGCACAGAGAGAGAGAGTCGGTAGAGAGAGAGACGGTAGAGAGAGTGATAGTCTGGAGAGAGATGGTAGAGTCGGTAGAGAGAGACAGTAGAGAGAGAGAGAGTCGGTGGAGAGAGAGAGTCAGTTGAGAGATAAAGTCTATAGAGAGAGAGAGACGTTAGAGAGAGTGATTCGGTAGAGTGAGCGACGGTAGAGAGAGAGTCAGTAGAGAGAGAGACGGTAGAGAATGAAAGACAGTAGAGAGGTAGTCGGTACAGAGGGAGAGTCGTTACAGAGAGAGAGTCGGTAGAGAGGCAGAGAGAAAAGGTAGATAGAGAGAGTCGGTAGGGAGAGAGAGTCTGTAGTAAGAGAGAGAGTGGGTAGAGAGAGAGAGAGGGTAGAGAGAGATAGTCGGTAGAGAGAGAGAGATGGCAGAGAGAGGGAGTCGGTGTGAGAGAGATGGAAGAGAGAGAGAGTTGGTAGAGAGAGAGAGACAGTATAGAGATTCGGTGGAGAAAGAGAGACGGTAGAGAGAGAGAGAGGCGGTAGAGAGTGAGAGTCAGTGGAGAGAGAAAGCGAGAGTCGGTAGAGAGAGAGAGAGAGTCGATAGGGAGAGAGAGTCAGTAGAGAGAGAGAGACGGTAGAGAGTCAGTAGAGAGAGAGTGAGAGAAGGGAGAGAGAGAGAAGGTAGAGAGAGAGACGGTAGAGAGTCGGTAGAGAGAGAGACGGCAGAGAGAGAGTCGGTAGATTGGGAGTCGGTAGAGAGCGAGAAAGTCTGGAGAGAGATGGTAGATAGATTCGGTAGAGATAGACAGTAGAGTAAGAGAGAGTCGGTAGAGAGAGTGTCGGTCGAGAGAGAAAGTCGGTAGAGAGAGAGAGACACTGGAGAGAGGGCTTCGGTAGAGAGAGAGTCAGTAGAGAGAGGGAGAGTCTGGAGAGAGGCGGTAGATAGAGTGGGTAGAGAGAGACGGTAGAGGGAGAGTGTCAGTAGAGAGAGAGAGTCGGTCACGAGAGAAAGTCGGTATAGAGAGACACTAGAGAGAGGGATTTTGTAGAGATAGAGACGGTAGAGAGAGAGTCGGTAGAGAGAGAGTCGGTAGAGAGAGAGTCAGTAGAGAGAGAGAGAGTCTCGAGAGAGACAGTAGATCGAGTCAGTAGAGAAAGACGGTCGAGAGAGAGAGTGAGTCGGTAGAGGGAGAGAGTCGGTCGAGAGAGAAAGTCGGTAGAGTGAGATGGACGGTAAAGAGAGAGAGAGACGGTAGAGAGAGAGACAGAGTCGGTAGAGAGAGAGTCGATAGAGAGAGAGAGTCAGTAGAGAGAGAGAGTAAGAAGAGAGAGACACGGTAGAGAGAGAGACAGAGTCGGTAGAGAGAGAATCGGTAGAGAGAGAGAGAGAGGCGGTAGAGAGTGAGAGTCAGTGGAGAGAGAAAGAGAGAGTCGGTAGAGAGAGAGAGAGAGTCGATAGAGAGAGAGAGTCAGTAGAGAGAGAGACACGGTAGAGAGTCGGTTGAGTGAGAGAGAGTCGGTAGATAGAGAGATGGTAGAGAGAGAGTCGATAGAGAGGGAGTCGGTAGAGAAAGAGAGAGAAGGGAGAGAGAGATAAGGTAGAGAGAGAGTCGGTAGAGAGAGAGTCGGTAGAGAGAGAGTCAGTAGAGAGAGAGAGAGTCTCGAGAGAGACAGTAGATCGAGTCAGTAGAGAAAGACGGTAGAGAGAGAGAGTGAGTCGGTAGAGGGAGAGAATCGGTCGAGAGAG
Source organism: Narcine bancroftii (assembly GCF_036971445.1). Lineage (NCBI taxonomy): Eukaryota > Metazoa > Chordata > Chondrichthyes > Torpediniformes > Narcinidae > Narcine > Narcine bancroftii. The sequence goes on from NC_091470.1 coordinate 203,372,428, forward strand.
AAAGTTGGTAGAGTGAGATAGACAGTAAAGAGAGAGAGAGACGGTAGAGAGAGAGACAGAGTCGGTAGAGAGAGAGTCGATAGAGAGAGAGAGTCAGTAGAGAGAGAGAGTAAGTAGAGAGAGTCACGATAGAGAGAGAGACAGAGTCGGTAGAGAGAGAATCGGTAGAGAGAGAGAGAGGCGGTAGAGAGTGAGAGTCAGTGGAGAGAGAGAAAGAGAGAGTCGGTAGAGAGAGAGAGAGAGTCGATAGAGAGAGAGAGTCAGTAGAGAGAGAGACACGGTAGAGAGTCGGTAGAGTGAGAGAGAGTTGGTAGATAGAGAGATGGTAGAGAGAGAGTCGGTAGAGAGGGAGTCGGTAGAGAAAGAGAGAGAAGGGAGAGAGAGATAAGGTAGAGAGAGAGACGGTAGAGAGTCAGTAGAGAGAGAGTCGGTAGAGAGAGAGATGGTAGAAAGAGAGTCGGTAGAGAGGGAGTCTGTTGAGAGTGAGAGAGTCTGGAGAGAGACGGCAGATAGAGTCAGTAAAGAGAGACAGTAGAGTAAGAGAGAGTCGGTAGAGAGAGTGTCGGTCGAGAGAGAAAGTCGGTAGAGAGAGAGAGACACTAGAGAGAGTGATTCGGTAGAGTGAGCGACGGTAGAGAGAGAGTCAGTAGAGAGAGAGACGGTAGAGAAAGAAAGACAGTAGAGAGTTAGTCGGTACAGAGGGAGAGTCGTTACAGAGAGAGAGTCGGTAGAGAGGCAGAGAGAAAAGGTAGATAGAGAGAGTCGGTAGGGAGAGAGAGTCTGTAGTAAGAGAGAGAGTGGGTAGAGAGAGAGAGAGGGTAGAGAGAGATAGTCGGTAGAGAGAGAGAGATGTCAGAGAGAGGGAGTCGGTGTGAGAGAGATGGAAGAGAGAGAGAGTTGGTAGAGAGAGAGAGACAGTATAGAGATTCGGTGGAGAAAGATAGACGGTAGAGAGAGAGAGAGGCGGTAGAGAGTGAGAGTCAGTGGAGAGAGAAAGCGAGAGTCGGTAGAGAGAGAGAGAGAGTCGCTAGGGAGAGAGAGTCAGTAGAGAGAGAGAGACGGTAGAGAGTCAGTAGAGAGAGAGAGATAGAAGGGAGAGAGAGAGAAGGTAGAGAGAGAGACGGTAGAGAGTCGGTAGAGAGAGAGACGGCAGAGAGAGAGTCGGTAGATTGGGAGTCGGTAGAGAGCGAGAAAGTCTGGAGAGAGATGGTAGATAGATTCGGTAGAGATAGACAGTAGAGTAAGAGAGAGTCGGTAGAGAGAGTGTCGGTCGAGAGAGAAAGTCGGTAGAGAGAGAGAGACACTGGAGAGAGGGCTTCGGTAGAGAGAGAGACGGTAGAGAGAGAGACGGTAGAGAGAGAGTCAGTAGAGAGAGGGAGAGTCTGGAGAGAGGCGGTAGATAGAGTGGGTAGAGAGAGACGGTAGAGAGAGAGACGGTAGAGAGAGAGTCGGTAGAGAGAGATAGAGTCTGGAGAGAGACGGTGGATAGAGTCAGTAGAGAAAGACAGTAGAAAGAGAGAATCGGTAGAGAGAGTGAGACGGCAGAGAGAGAGAGTCAGTGGAGAGAGAGAGACGGTAGAGAGAGAGAAGGGAGAGAGAGAGAGTCGGTAGAGAGGGTGGAGAGAGAGAGAGAGTCGATAGAGAGAGAAGTCAGTAGAGAGAGAGAGACGGTAGAGAGAGAGTCGGTAGAGAGAGAGAGAGTCTGGAGATAGACGGTGGATAGAGTCAGTAGAGAAAGACAGTAGAGAGAGAGAGTCGGTAGAGAGAGTGAGACGGCAGAGAGAGAGAGTCAGTGGAGAGAGAGAGACGATAGAGAGAGAGAAGGGAGAGAGAGAGAGTCGGTAGAGAGAGAGAGACGGTGGAGAGAGAGACACAGAGTCAGTAGAGAGAGAGAGATGGTAGAGAGAATCAGTAGAAGGAGAGAGATGGTAGTGTGACAATCAGTATTGAGAGAGCAACGGTAGAGAGAGAGATTCAGTAGAAAGAGAGATGGTAGAAAGAGAGTCGGTACAGAGAGAGAGTCGGTACAGAGAGAGAGTCGGTACAGAGAGAGAGTCAGTAGAGAGACAGAGAGAAAAGGTAGAGAGAGAGAGAGTTGGTAGAGAGAGAGAGTCTGTACAGAGAGAGAGAGTCGGTCGAGAGAGAGACGGTAGAGAGAGTGATAGTCTGGAGACAGATGGTAGAGTCGGTAGAGAGAGACAGTAGAGAGAGAGAGAGAGTCGGTAGAGAGTGAGAGTCAGTGGAGAGAGAAAGCGAGAGTCGGTAGAGAGAGAGAGAGAGTCGATAGGGAGAGAGAGTCAGTAGAGAGAGAGACACGGTAGAGAGTCGGTAGAGTGAGAGAGAGTTGGTAGATAGAGAGATGGTAGAGAGAGAGTCGGTAGAGAGGGAGTCGGTAGAGAAAGAGAGAGAAGGGAGAGAGAGATAAGGTAGAGAGAGAGACGGTAGAGAGTCAGTAGAGAGAGAGTCGGTAGAGAGAGAGATGGTAGAAAGAGAGTCGGTAGAGAGGGAGTCTGTTGAGAGTGAGAGAGTCTGGAGAGAGACGGCAGATAGAGTCAGTAAAGAGAGACAGTAGAGTAAGAGAGAGTCGGTAGAGAGAGTGTCGGTCGAGAGAGAAAGTCGGTAGAGAGAGAGAGACACTAGAGAGAGTGATTCGGTAGAGTGAGCGACGGTAGAGAGAGAGTCAGTAGAGAGAGAGACGGTAGAGAAAGAAAGACAGTAGAGAGTTAGTCGGTACAGAGGGAGAGTCGTTACAGAGAGAGAGTCGGTAGAGAGGCAGAGAGAAAAGGTAGATAGAGAGAGTCGGTAGGGAGAGAGAGTCTGTAGTAAGAGAGAGAGTGGGTAGAGAGAGAGAGAGGGTAGAGAGAGATAGTCGGTAGAGAGAGAGAGATGTCAGAGAGAGGGAGTCGGTGTGAGAGAGATGGAAGAGAGAGAGAGTTGGTAGAGAGAGAGAGACAGTATAGAGATTCGGTGGAGAAAGATAGACGGTAGAGAGAGAGAGAGGCGGTAGAGAGTGAGAGTCAGTGGAGAGAGAAAGCGAGAGTCGGTAGAGAGAGAGAGAGAGTCGCTAGGGAGAGAGAGTCAGTAGAGAGAGAGAGACGGTAGAGAGTCAGTAGAGAGAGAGAGATAGAAGGGAGAGAGAGAGAAGGTAGAGAGAGAGACGGTAGAGAGTCGGTAGAGAGAGAGACGGCAGAGAGAGAGTCGGTAGATTGGGAGTCGGTAGAGAGCGAGAAAGTCTGGAGAGAGATGGTAGATAGATTCGGTAGAGATAGACAGTAGAGTAAGAGAGAGTCGGTAGAGAGAGTGTCGGTCGAGAGAGAAAGTCGGTAGAGAGAGAGAGACACTGGAGAGAGGGCTTCGGTAGAGAGAGAGACGGTAGAGAGAGAGACGGTAGAGAGAGAGTCAGTAGAGAGAGGGAGAGTCTGGAGAGAGGCGGTAGATAGAGTGGGTAGAGAGAGACGGTAGAGAGAGAGACGGTAGAGAGAGAGTCGGTAGAGAGAGATAGAGTCTGGAGAGAGACGGTGGATAGAGTCAGTAGAGAAAGACAGTAGAAAGAGAGAATCGGTAGAGAGAGTGAGACGGCAGAGAGAGAGAGTCAGTGGAGAGAGAGAGACGGTAGAGAGAGAGAAGGGAGAGAGAGAGAGTCGGTAGAGAGGGTGGAGAGAGAGAGAGAGTCGATAGAGAGAGAAGTCAGTAGAGAGAGAGAGACGGTAGAGAGAGAGTCGGTAGAGAGAGAGAGAGTCTGGAGATAGACGGTGGATAGAGTCAGTAGAGAAAGACAGTAGAGAGAGAGAGTCGGTAGAGAGAGTGAGACGGCAGAGAGAGAGAGTCAGTGGAGAGAGAGAGACGATAGAGAGAGAGAAGGGAGAGAGAGAGAGTCGGTAGAGAGAGAGAGACGGTGGAGAGAGAGACACAGAGTCAGTAGAGAGAGAGAGATGGTAGAGAGAATCAGTAGAAGGAGAGAGATGGTAGTGTGACAATCAGTATTGAGAGAGCAACGGTAGAGAGAGAGATTCAGTAGAAAGAGAGATGGTAGAAAGAGAGTCGGTACAGAGAGAGAGTCGGTACAGAGAGAGAGTCGGTACAGAGAGAGAGTCAGTAGAGAGACAGAGAGAAAAGGTAGAGAGAGAGAGAGTTGGTAGAGAGAGAGAGTCTGTACAGAGAGAGAGAGTCGGTCGAGAGAGAGACGGTAGAGAGAGTGATAGTCTGGAGACAGATGGTAGAGTCGGTAGAGAGAGACAGTAGAGAGAGAGAGAGAGTCGGTAGAGAGTGAGAGTCAGTGGAGAGAGAAAGCGAGAGTCGGTAGAGAGACAGAGAGAGTCGATAGGGAGAGAGAGTCAGTAGAGAGAGAGAGATGGTAGAGAGTCAGTAGAGAGAGAGAGAGAGAAGGGAGAGAGAGAGAAGGTAGAGAGAGAGACGGTAGAGAGTCGGTAGAGAGAGAGACGGCAGAGAGAGAGTCAGTAGATTGGGAGTCGGTAGAGAGCGAGAAAGTCTGGAGAGAGATGGTAGATAGATTCGGTAGAGATAGACAGTAGAGTAAGAGAGAGTCGGTAGAGAGAGTGTCGGTCGAGAGAGAAAGTCGGTAGAGAGAGAGAGACACTGGAGAGAGGGCTTCGGTAGAGAGAGAGACGGTAGAGAGAGAGACGGTAGAGAGAGAGTCAGTAGAGAGAGGGAGAGTCTGGAGAGAGGCGGTAGATAGAGTGGGTAGAGAGAGACGGTAGAGAGAGAGTGTCAGTAGAGAGAGAGAGTCGGTCACGAGAGAAAGTCGGTATAGAGAGACACTAGAGAGAGGGATTTTGTAGAGATAGAGACGGTAGAGAGAGAGTCGGTAGAGAGAGAGTCGGTAGAGAGAGAGTCAGTAGAGAGAGAGAGAGTCTCGAGAGAGACAGTAGATCGAGTCAGTAGAGAAAGACGGTCGAGAGAGAGAGTGAGTCGGTAGAGGGAGAGAGTCGGTCGAGAGAGAAAGTCGGTAGAGTGAGATAGACGGTAAAGAGAGAGAGAGACGGTAGAGAGAGAGACAGAGTCAGTAGAGAGAGAGTCGATAGAGAGAGAGAGTCAGTAGAGAGAGAGAGTAAGTAGAGAGAGACACGGTAGAGAGAGAGACGGTAGAGAGTCGGTAGAGAGAGAGAGAGAAGGGAGAGAGAGAGAAGGTAGAGAGAGAGACGGTAGAGAGTTGGTAGAGATAGAGACGGCAGAGAGAGAGTCGGTAGATTGTGAGTCGGTAGAGAGCGAGAAAGTCTGGAGAGAGATGGTAGATAGAGTCGGTAGAGAGATACAGTAGAGTAAGAGAGAGTCGGTAGAGAGAGTGTCGGTCGAGAGAGAAAGTCGGTAGAGACAGAGAGACACTGGAGAGAGGGCTTCGGTAGAGAGAGAGATGGTAGAGAGAGAGACGGTAGAGAGAGAGTCAGTAGAGAGAGGGAGAGTCTGGAGAGAGGCGGTAGATAGAGTGGATAGAGAGAGACGGTAGAGAGAGAGTGTCAGTAGAGAGAGAGTCGGTAGAGAAAGAGAGAGTCTCGAGAGAGACAGTAGATCGAGTCAGTAGAGAAAGACGGTAGAGAGAGGGAGTGAGTCGGTAGAGAGAGAGAGTCGGTCGAGAGAGAAAGTCGGTAGAGTGAGATAGACGGTAAAGAGAGAGAGAGACGGTAGAGAGAGAGACAGAGTCAGTAGAGAGAGAGTCGATAGAGAGAGAGAGTCAGTAGAGAGAGAGAGTAAGTAGAGAGAGACACGGTAGAGAGAGAGACAGAGTCGGTAGAGAGAGAATCGGTAGAGAGAGAGAGAGGCGGTAGAGAGTGAGAGTCAGTGGAGAGAGAAAAAGAGAGTCGGTAGAGTGAGAGAGAGAGTCGATAGAGAGAGAGAGTCAGTAGAGAGAGAGACGGTAGATAGAGAGATGGTAGAAAGAGAGTCGGTAGAGAGGGAGTCTGTAGAGAGCGAGAGAGTCTGGAGAGAGACGGTAGATAGAGTCAGTAAAGACAGACAGTAGAGTAAGAGAGAGTCGGTAGAGAGAGTGTCGGTCGAGAGAGAAAGTCGGTAGAGAGAGAGAGACACTAGAGAGAGGGATTCGGTAGAGAGAGAGACGGTAGAGAGAGAGACGGTAGAGAGAGAGATGGTTGAGAGAGAGTCGGTAGAGAGAGAGTCAGTAGAGAGAGAGAGAGTCTGGAGAGAGACGGTAGATAGAGTCAGTAGAGAAAGACAGTAGAGACAGAGAGTGAGTTGTTAGAGAGAGAGAGCCGGTTGAGACAGAAAGTTGGTAGAGAGAGAGAGATGGTAGAGAGAGAGAGTCAGTAGAGAGAGGAAGAGTCTGGTGAGAGGCGGTAGATGGAGTCGGTAGAGAGAGATGGTAAAGAGAGAGAGTCGGTCATGAGAGAGAGTCAGTAGAGGGAGAGAGACACTAGAGGGAGGGATTCGGTATAGAGAGAGACGGTTGAGAGAGAGATGATAGAGAGAGAGTCGGTAGAGAGAGATTCGGTAGAGAGAGAGTCTGGAGAGAGACGGTAGATAGAGTCAGTAGAGAAAGAAGGTAGAGAGAGAGAGTGAGTCGGTAGAGATGGAGAGTCGGTCAAGAGAGAACGTCGGTGGAGCGAGAGAGACACTAGAGTTAGGGATTCGGTAGCGAGAGAGACGGTAGAGAGAGTGACGGTAGAGAGAGAGATGGTAGACAGAGAGTCAGTAGAGAGAGAGTCGGTAGAGGGAGAGTCGGTAGAGAGAGAGTCGGTAGAGAGAGAGAGAATCTGGAGAGAGACGGTGGATAAAGTCAGTAGAGAAAGACAGTAGAGAGAGAGAGTCGGTAGATAGAGTGAGATTGCAGAGAGAGAGAGTCAGTGGAGAGAGAGAGACGGTAGAGAGAGAGAAGGGAGAGAGAGAGAGTCGGTAGAGAGAGAGAGTCGGTGGAGAGAGAGAGAAAGTCGATAGAGAGAGAGAGTCAGTAGAGAGAGAGACGGCATAGAGTCGGTAGAGTGAGAGAGAGTCGGTAGAGAGAGAGATGGTAGAGAGAGAGTCGGTAGAGAGGGAGTCGGTAGAGAAAGAGAGAGAAGGGAGAGAGAGATAAGGTAGAGAGAGAGACGGTAGAGAGTCGTTAGAGAGAGAGTCGCTAGAGAGAGAGATGGTAGAAAGTGATCGGTAGAGAGGGAGTCGGTAGAGAGCGAGAGAGTCTGGAGAGAGACGGTAGATAGAGTCAGTAAAGAGAGACAGTAGAGTAAGAGAGAGTCGGTAGAGAGAGTGTCGGTCGAGAGAGAAAGTCGGTAGAGAGAGAGAGACACTAGAGAGAGGGATTCGGTAGAGAGAGAGACGGTAGAGAGAGAGACGGTAGAGAGAGATATGGTAGAGAGAGAGTCGGTAGAGAGAGATTCGGTAGTGAGAGAGTCTGGAGAGAGACGGTAGATAGAGTCAGTAGAGAAAGAAGGTAGAGAGAGAGAGTGAGTCGGTAGAGAGTGACAGTCGGTCAAGAGAGAACGTCGGTGGAGCGAGAGAGACACTAGAGTTAGGGATTCGGTAGTGAGAGAGACGGTAGAGAGAGTGACGGTAGAGAGAGAGATGGTAGACAGAGAGTCAGTAGAGAGAGAGTCGGTAGAGAGAGAGTCGGTAAAGAGAGAGTCGGTAGAGAGAGAGAGAATCTGGAGAGAGACGGTGGATAAAGTCAGTAGAGAAAGACAGTAGAGAGAGAGAGTCGGTAGATAGAGTGAGACGGCAGAGAGAGAGAGTCAGTGGAGAAAGAGAGACAGTAGAGAGAGAGAAGGGAGAGAGAGAGAGTCGGTAGAGAGAGAGTCGGTGGAGAGAGAGAGAAAGTCGATAGAGAGAGAGAGTCAGTAGAGAGAGAGACGGCATAGAGTCGGTAGAGTGAGAGAGAGTCGGTAGAGAGAGAGATGGTAGAGAGAGAGTCGGTAGAGAGGGAGTCGGTAGAGAAAGAGAGAGAAGGGAGAGAGAGATAAGGTAGAGAGAGAGACGGTAGAGAGTCGTTAGAGAGAGAGTCGCTAGAGAGAAAGATGGTAGAAAGTGATCGGTAGAGAGGGAGTCGGTAGAGAGCGAGAGAGTCTGGAGAGAGACGGTAGATAGAGTCAGTAAAGAGAGACAGTAGAGTAAGAGAGAGTCGGTAGAGAGAGTGTCGGTCGAGAGAGAAAGTCGGTAGAGAGAGAGAGACACTAGAGAGAGGGATTCGGTAGAGAGAGAGACGGTAGAGAGAGAGACGGTAGAGAGAGATATGGTAGAGAGAGAGTCGGTAGTGAGAGAGTCAGTAGAGAGAGAGAGAGTCTGGAGAGAGACGGTAGATAGAGTCAGTAGAGAAGGACAGTAGAGAGTGAGAGTGAGTTGGTAGAGAGAGTCGGCTGAGACAGAAAGTCGGTAGAGAGAGAGAGATGGTAGAGAGAGAGAGTCAGTAGAGAGAGGAAGAGTCTGGAGAGAGGCGGTAGATGGAGTCGGTAGAGAGAGATGGTAAAGAGAGAGAGTCGGTCACGAGAGAAAGTCGGTAGAGGGAGTGAGACACTAGAGGGAGGGATTCGGTATAGAGAGAGATGGTAGAGAGAGAGACGGTAGAGAGAGAGATGGTAGAGAGAGAGTCGTTAGAGAGAGATTCGGTAGTGAGAGAGAGAGTCTGGAGAGAGACGGTAGATAGAGTCAGTAGAGAAAGAAGGTAGAGAAAGAGATTGAGTCGGTAGAGAGTGAGAGTCGGTCAAGAGAGAACGTCGGTGGAGCGAGAGAGACACGAGAGTTAGGGATTTGGTAGAGAGAGAGGCTGTAGAGAGAGAGAGAGTCTGGAGAGAGACGGTGGATAGAGTCAGTAGAGAAAGAGTAGAGAGAGTGAGTCGGTAGAGAGAATGAGACGGCAGAGAGAGAGAGTCAGTGGAGAGAGAGAGACGGTAGAGAGAGAGAAGGGAGAGAGAGAGAGTCAGTAGAGAGAGAGAGACGGTGGAGAGAGAGACGCAGAGTCAGTAGAGAGAGAGATGGTAGAGAGATCAGTAGAAGGAGAGAGATGGTAGAGTGACAATCAGTATTGAGAGAGCAACGGTAGAGAGAGAGATTCAGTAGAAAGAGAGATGGTAGAAAGAGAGTCGGTACAGAGAGAGAGTCGGTACAGAGAGAGAGTCGGTAGAGAGACAGAGAGAAAAGGTACAGAGAGAGAGAGTTGGTAGAGAGAGAGAGTCTGTACAGAGAGAGAGAGTTGGTAGAGAGAGAGACGGTAGAGAGAGTGATAGTCTGGAGAGAGATGGTAGAGTCGGTAGAGAGAGACAGTAGAGAGAGAGAGAGTCGGTGGAGAGAGAGAGTCAGTTGAGAGATAAAGTCGGTAGAGAGAGAGAGACGGTAGAGAGAGTGATTCGGTAGAGTGAGCGACGGTAGAGAGAGAGTCAGTAGAGAGAGAGAGACGGTAGAGAAAGAAAGACAGTAGAGAGGTAGTCGGTACAGAGGGAGAGTCGTTACAGAGAGAGAGTCGGTAGAGAGGCAGAGAGAAAAGGTAGATAGAGAGAGTCGGTAGGGAGAGAATCTGTAGTAAGAGAGAGTGTCGGTAGAGAGAGAGAGAGGGTAGAGAGAGATAGTCAGTAGAGAGAGAGAGATGGCAGAGAGAGGGAGTCGGTGTAGAGAGAGATGGAACAGAGAGAGAGTTGGTAGAGAGAGAGAGACGGTATAGAGATTCGGTGGAGAAAGAGAGACGGTAGAGAGAGAGTCGGTAGATTGGGAGTCGGTAGAGAGCGAGAAATTCTGGAGAGAGATGGTAGATAGAGTCGGTAGAGAGAGACAGTAGAGTAAGAGAGAGTCGGTAGAGAGAGTGTCGGTCGAGAGAGAAAGTCGGTAGAGAGAGAGAGACACTGGAGAGAGGGCTTCGGTAGAGAGAGAGAAGGTAGAGAGAGAGACAGTATAGAGAGAGTCAGTAGAGAGAGGGAGAGTCTGGAGAGAGCCGGTAGATAGAGTGGGTAGAGAGAGACGGTAGAGAGAGAGTGTCAGTAGAGAGAGAGAGTCGGTCACGAGAGAAATTTGGTAGAGAGAGAGAGACACTAGAGAGAGGGATTCGGTAGAGAGAGAGACGGTAGAGAGAGAGACGGTAGAGAGAGAGTCGGTCGAGAGAGAGTCGGTAGAGAGAGAGAGTCGGTCGAGAGAGAAAGTCGGTAGAGTGAGATAGACGGTAAAGAGAGAGAGTCAGTGGAGAGAGAGTCAGTAGATCGAGTCAGTAGAGAAAGACGGTAGAGAGAGAGAGAGTGAGTCGGTAGAGAGAGAGAGTCGGTCAAGAGAGAAAGTCGGTAGAGTGAGATAGACGGTAAAGAGAGAGAGTCAGTGGAGAGAGAGTCGGTAGAGAGAGAGAGTCAGTAGAGAGAGAGACGGTAGAGAGAGAGAGTCGGTAGAGAGAGCGTCAGAAGAGAGGGAGGTGGTAGAGAAAGAGTCGGTGGAGTTAGAGAGTTGGTACAGCGAGAGATTCGGTAGAGAGAGAGAGAAGATAGAAAGACAGAGGGTCGGTAGAGAGATAGAGTCTGTACATAGAGAGAGGCGGTAGAGAGAGAGAGTCGGTGGAGAGAAGTAGACGGTAGAGAGAGAATCAGCACAGAGAGAGAGTGGGTAGAGAGAGAGTCAGTAGAGAGAGGAAGAGTCTGGAGAGGGGCGGTAGATAGAGTGGGTAGAGAGAGACGTTAGAGAGAGAGAGTCGGTAGAGAGAGAGAGTCGGTTACGAGAGAGTCGGTAGAGAGAGAGAGACCCTAGAGAGAGGGATTCGGTATAGAGAGAGATGGTAGAGAGAGAGACGGTAGAGAGAGAGATGGTGGAGAGAGAGTCGGTAGAGAGAGAGTCGGTAGAGAGAGAGAGAGTCTGGAGAGAGACGGTAGATAGAGTCAGTAGAGAAAGACGGTAGAGAGAGAATGTTAGTCGGTAGTGAAAGAGAGTCGGTCGAGAGAGAACGTCAGTAGAGGGAGGGAGATGGTAGAGAGAGAGACGGTAGAGAGAGAGAGTAAGTAGAGAGTCGGTAGAGAGATAGAGTCGATAGAGAGAGAGTCGGTGGAGAGAGAGAGACGGTAGAGAGAGAGTCGGTACAGAGGGAGAGTCCGTAGAGAGAGAGAAAGAAGATAGAGAGAGAGAGTCGGTAGAGAGAGAGAGACGGAAGAGAGAGAGAGTCGGTAGAGACAGAGAGACGGTAGAGAGAGGGAGTCGGTGGAGAGAGAGACAGAAGAGAGAGAGACGGAAGAGAGAGAGAGTTGGTAGAGAGAGAGAGTCGGTCACGAGAGAAAGTCGGTAGAGAGAGAGAGACCCTAGAGAGAGGGATTCGGAAGAAAGAGAGTTGGTGGAGATAGAGAGATGGTAGAGAGAGAGTCGGTGGTGAGAGTGGGTAGGTAGAGAGAGAGAAGGGAGAGGGAGAAAAGGTAGAGAGAGAGTCGGTACAGAGACAGAGTCAGTAGAGAGAGAGAGTAAGTAGAGAGAGACACGGTAGAGAGAGAGACAGAGTCGGTAGAGAGAGAATCGGTAGAGAGAGAGGCGGTAGAGAGTGAGAGTCAGTGGAGAGAGAAAGAGAGAGTCGGTAGAGAGAGAGAGAGAGTCGATAGAGAGAGAGAGTCAGTAGAGAGAGAGAGACGGTAGAGAGAGGTATTTGGTAGAGAGAGAGTCAGTACAGAGAGAGAGTAGGAAGAGAGAGAGTCAGTAGAGAGAGGGAGAGTCTGGAGAGAGGCGGTAGATAGAGTCGGTTGAGAGAGACGGTAGAGAGAGTGAGTCGGTAGAGAGAGAGAGTCGGTCATGAGAGAAAGTCGGTAGAGAGAGAGAAACACTAGAGAGAGGGATTCGGTAGAGAGAGAGACGGTAGAGAGAGAGACAGTAGAGAGAGAGATGGTAGAGAGAGAGTCGGTAGAGAGAGAGTCAGTAGAGAGAGAGAGTCTGGAGAGAGACGGTAGATAGAGTCAGTAGAGAAAGATGGTAGAGAGAGAGAGTGAGTCGGTAGAGAGAGAGAGTCGGTCGAGAGAGAAAGTCGGTAGAGAGAGAAAGACGGTAGAGAGAGACGGTGGAGGGAGGGAGTCGGTGGAGAGAGAGACGGAAGAGAGAGAGATTCAGTAGGGAGAGAGCGTCAGTGGAGAAAGAGAGATGGTAGAGAGAGAGTCAGTGGAGAGAGAGAGTCGGTAGAGAGAGAGAGAGAAGGGAGAGAGAGAAGGTAGAGAGAGTCAGTAGAGAATCGGTAGAGAGAGATTCGGGAGAGGGAGAGACAGTTCAGAGAGATGGTACAGAGAGGGAGTCGGTGGAGAGAGAGACGGAAGAGAGAGAGATTCAGTAGAGAGAGTGAGTCGGTGGAGAAAGAGAGACGGTAGACAGAGAGTCGGTACAGAGAGTGAGTTGGTAGTGAGAGAGAGAAGGTAGAAAGGGAGAGTCTGTACATAGAGAGACGGTAGAGAGAGAGAGAGTCGGTAGAGAGAGAGAGTCAGTAGAGAGAGAGAGTCGGTCACGAGAGAAAGTCGGTAGAGAGAGAGAAACACTAGAGAGAGGGATTCGGTAGAGAGAGAGACGGTAGAGAGAGAGTCAGTAGAGAGAGAGTCAGTAGAGGGATTCGGTAGAGAGAGAGACGGTAGAGAGAGAGTCAGTAGAGAGTGAGTCGGTAGAGAGAGAGAGTCGGTCGAGTGAGAAAGTCGGTGGATAGAGAAAGACGGAAGAGAGAGAGATGGTAGAGAGAGAGTTGGTGGTGAGAGAGAGACGGTAGAGAGAGAGTCGCTGCAGAGAGACGGTAGAGAGAGAGAGTCGGTAGAGAGAGTGAGACGGCAGAGAGAGAGAGTCAGTGGAGAGAGAGAGACGGTAGAGAGAGAGCTGATACAGAGAGACAGTTGGTAGAGAGAGAGAAGGGAGAGAGAGAGAGTCGGTAGAGAGAGAGAGTTGGTGGAGAGAGAGAGACAGAGTCAGTAGAGAGAGAGAGATGGTAGAGAGAATCAGTAGAAGGAGAGAGATGATAGAGTGACAATCAGTATTGAGAGAGCAACGGTAGAGAGAGAGATTCAGTGGAAAGAGAGATGGTAGAAAGAGAGTCGGTACAGAGAGAGAGTCGGTACAGAGAGAGAGTCGGTAGAGAGACAGAGAGAAAAGGTAGAGAGAGTGAGTTGGTAGAGAGAGAGAGTCTGTACAGAGAGAGAGAGTTGGTAGAGAGAGAGAGACGGTAGAGAGAGTGATAGTCTGGAGAGAGATGGTAGAGTCGGTAGAGAGAGACAGTAGAGAGAGAGAGAGTCGGTGGAGAGAGAGAGTCAGTTGAGAGATAAAGTCGGTAGAGAGAGAGAGACGGTAGAGAAAGTGATTCGGTAGAGAGAGCTACGGTAGAGAGAGAGTCAGTAGAGAGAGAGACGGTAGAGAAAGAAAGACAGTAGAGAAGTAGTCGGTACAGAGGGAGAGTCGTTACAGAGAGAGAGTCAGTAGAGAGACAGAGAGAAAAGGTAGATAGAGAGAGTCGGTAGGGAGAGTGAGTCTGTAGTAAGAGAGATAGTCGGTAGAGAGAGAGAGAGGGTAGAGAGAGATAGTCGGTAGAGAGAGAGAGAGATGGCAGAGAGAGGGAATTGGTGGAGAGAGAGAGTCGGTGGAGAGAGAGGGAGTCGGTGGAGAGAGAGAGAAGGGAGGGAGAGAGTCGGTACAGTGAGAGAGTTGGTAGAGAGAGAGAAAGGAGCGAGAGAGAGTCGGTAGAGAGAGAGAGTCGGTGGAGAGAGAAAGAGAGAGTCGGTAGAGAGAGAGAAAGGAGCGAGAGAGAGTCGGTAGAGAGAGAGAGTCGGTGGAGAGAGAAAGAGAGAGTCGGTAGAGAGAGAGAGAGTCGGTAGAGAGAGAGAGACGGTAGAGAGAGAGAGACGGTAGAGAGAGAGATTCGGTAGAGAGAGAGAGTCGGTGGAGAAACGGAGACAGTAGAGAGAGTCGGTGGAGATAGAGAGAGTCAGTAGAGAGAGGGAGAGTCTGGAGAGAGGCGGTAGATAGAGTCGGTTGAGAGAGACGGTAGAGAGAGTGAGTCGGTAGAGAGAAAGAGTCGGTCACGAGAGAAAGTCGGTAGAGAGAGAGAAACACTAGAGTGAGGGATTCGGTAGAGAGAGAGACGGTAGAGAGAGAGACGGTAGAGAGAGAGACGGTAGAGAGAGAGTCAGTGGAGAGAGAGAGAGTCGGTAGAAAGAGAGAGAGAAGGGAGAGAGAGAAGGTAGAGAGATTCAGTTGAGAATCTGTAGAGAGAGATTCGGGAGAGAAAGAGACAGTGGAGAGAGACGGTACAGAGAGGGAGTCGGTGGAGCGAGAGACGGAAGAGAGAGAGATTCAGTAGAGAGAAAGAGTCAGTGGAAAAAGAGAGACAGTAGAGTGAGAGTCGGTACGGAGAGAGAGTCGGTAGAGAGAGAGAGTCGGTAGAGAGAGAGAGTCGGTCACGAGAGAAAGTCGGTAGAGAGAGAGATACACTAGAGAGAGGGATTCAGTAGAGAGAGAGACGGTAGAGAGAGAGTTGGTAGAGAGAGAGAGTCTGGAGAGAGATGGTAGATAGAGTCAGTAGAGAAAGACTGTAGAGAGAGAGTGAGTCGGTAGAGAGAGAGAGTCGGTCGAGAGAGAAAGTCAGTGGAGAGAGAAAGACGGAAGAGAGAGAGACGGTAGAGAGAGAGTTGGTGGAGAGAGAGAGACGGTAGAGATGGAGACACTGCAGAGAGAAGGTAGAGAGAGAGAGTCGGTAGAGAGAGTGAGACGGCAGAGAGAGTCAGTGGAGAGAGAGAGACGATAGAGAGAGAGTCGGTACAGAGAGACAGTTGGTTGAGAGAGAGAAGGGAGAGAGAGATAAGGGAGAGAGAGAGAGTAGGTAGAGAGAGAGAGTCGGTGGAGAGAGAGAGACAGAGTCAGTAGAGAGAGAGAGATGGTAGAGAGAATCAGTAGAAGGAGAGAGATGGTAGAGTGACAGAATCAGTATTGAGAGAGCAACGGTAGAGAGAGAGATTCAATAGAAAGAGAGTCGGTACAGAGAGAGAGTCGGTAGAGAGACAGAGAGAAAAGGTAGAGAGAGAGAGTTGGTAGAGAGAGAGAGTCTGTACAGAGAGAGAGAGTCGGTAGAGAGAGAGACGGTAGAGAGAGTGATAGTCTGGAGAGAGATGGTAGAGTCGGTAGAGGGAGACAGTAGAGAGAGAGAGAGTCGGTGGAGAGAGAGAGTCAGTTGAGAGATAAAGTCGGTAGAGAGAGAGAGACGGTAGAGAGAGTGATTCGGTAGAGAGAGCGACGGTAGAGAGAGAGTCAGTAGAGGGAGAGACGGTAGAGAAAGAAAGACAGTAGAGAGGTAGTCGGTACAGAGGGAGAGTCATTACAGAGAGAGAGTCGGTAGAGAGACAGAGAGAAAAGGTAGATAGAGAGAGTCGGTAGGGAGAGAGAGTCTGTAGTAAGAGAGAGAGTCGGTAGAGAGAAGAGAGGGTAGAGAGAGATAGTCGGTAGAGAGAAAGATGGCAGAGAGAGGGAGTCGGTGTAGAGAGAGATGGAAGAGAGAGAGAGTTGGTAGAGAGTGAGAGACGGTAGAGAGATTCGGTGGAGAAAGAGACGGTAGAGAGAGAGTCGGTGGAGATAGAGAGTCAGTGGAGAGAGAGAGAGTCGGTGGAGAGAGAGAGAAGGGAGAGAGAGAGTCGGTACAGAGAGAGAGATGGTAGAGAGAGAGAAAGGAGCGAGAGAGAGAGTCGGTAGAGAGAGAGAGTCGGTGGAGAGAGAAAGAGAGAGTCGGTAGAGAGAGAGGGAGAGAGTCGGTAGAGAGAGAGACGGTAGAGAGAGCGGGACGGTAGAGAGAGAGATTCGGTAGAGTGAGAGAGTCGGTGGAGAAAGGGAGACGGTAGAGAGAGTCGGTGGAGATAGAAAGAGTCAGTAGAGAGAGAGTGAAGGGAGATAGAGAAAAGGTAGAGAGAGAGAGATGGTAGAGAAAGGGAGTCGGTGGAGAGAGAGAGGGAAGAGAGAGAGAGTCGGTGGAGAAAGGGAGACGGTAGAGTGAGTCGGTGGAGATGGTAGAGAAAGGGAGTCGGTGGAGAGAGAGACGGAAGAGAGAGAGAGTCGGTGGAGAGAGAGAGAGAGAGAGACTGTAGAGAGAGAGATTTGGTAGAGAGACAGTCGGTGGAGAAAGAGAACCAGTAGAGAGAGAGTCGGTGTAGAGATTCGGTGGAGAGAGAGAGTCGGTAGAGAGAGAGAGAAGGGATAGAGAGAAGGTAGAGAGAGAGTCAGTAGAGAGGGAGTCTGTACAAAGAGATAGGCGGTAGATAGAGACGGTAGAGAGAGAGTCAGTAGAGAGAGAGAGAGATGGTAGAGAGAGAGAGAGAGTAGTTAGAGAGAGAGAGATGGTCGAGAGAGAAAGTCGGTAGAGACAGAGACTGTAGAGAGAGGTATTCGGTAGAGAGAGATGGTAGAGAGAGAGAGTCAGTAGAGAGATAGAGACTGTGGAGAGAGAGAGAGAGAGAGACGGAAGAGAGGGAGAGAAGGGATAGAGAGAAGGTAGAGAGAGAGTCGATAGAGAGGGAGTCTGTACAAAGAGAGAGACGGTAGATAGAGAGATGGTAGAGAGAGAATCAGTAGAGAGAGAGAGAGATGGTAGAGAGAGAGAGAGAGAGTCGTTAGAGAGAGAGAGTCGGTCGAGAGAGAAAGTCGGTAGAGACAGAGACTGTAGAGAGAGGTATTCGGTAGTGAGAGATGGTAGAGAGAGAGAGTCAGTAGAAAGATAGAGACTGTGGAGAGAGAGAGAGAGAGAGACGGAAGAGAGAGAGAGATGTTAGAGAGAGAGTCAGTACAGAGAGAGAGTCGGTAGAGGGAGAGAGTCGGTAAAGAGAGAGACGGTAGAGAGAGAGAGACGGTAGTGAGAGAGAGTCAGTAGAGAGAGAGAGTCAGTAGAGAGAGAGAGACGGTAGAGAGAGAGTAAGTAGAGAGTCGGTAGAGAGAGAGAGTCGGTGGAGAGAGAAAGGAAGGGTCGGTAGAGAGAGAGAGAGGCAGTAGAGAGAGAAAGACAGTAGAGAGAGAGAGACGGTAGAGAGAGGGAGTCGATGGAGACAGAGACAGAAGAGAGAGAGTCAGTAGAGAGAGAGACAGTAGAAAGAGAGATTCGGTAGAGAGTCGGTGGAGAAAGAGAGACGGTAGAGAGAGAGTCGGTGGAGAGAGACGCGGTAGAGAGAGAGTCGGTAGAGAGAGAGTCAGTATAGAGGGGGAGAGTCTGGAGAGAGACGGTAGATAGAGTCGGTAGTGAGAGACGGTAGAGAGAGAGAGAGTCGGTAGAGAGAGACAGACTGTCGAGAGAGAGAGTCTGTACAGAGAGAGAGACGGTAGAGAGATAGTTGGTAGTGAGTTAGAGACGGTACAGAAAGAGAGTCGGTAGAGAGAGAGATGGTAGAGAAAGAGGTTTGGTACAGAGAGAGACAGTAGGGAGAGAGAGACGGTAGGGAGAGAGAGACGGTAGGGAGACAGAGACGTTAGGGAGAGAGACGTTAGGGAGAGAGAGAGGGTATGGAGAGTGAGTCAGTAGAGAGAGAGTGTCGGTAGAGAGATAGAGATGGTAGAGAGAAAGAGACAGTAGAGAGTGAATAAGTAGAGAGAGAGAGATGGTGGAGAGAGACAGTCGGTAGAGAGAGACGGTAGAGAGAGAGGGTCGTAGGGAGAGAGTCAGTAGAGAGAGAGAGAGATGGTTGAGAGAGAGTCGGTAGTGAGAGAGAGTCTGTAGAGAGAGAGAGAGACGGTGGAGAGAGAATCGGTAAAGAGAGAGATGGTTGAGGGGGTCGGTAGAGAGAGAGAGAGAGAGAGACGGTAGAGAGAGGGAGATGGTAGAGAGAGAGAAACGGTAGAGAGAGAGAAACAGTAGGGAGAGAGTCGGTAGAGAGAGAGAGACGTTAGTGAGTGAGAGTCGGTTGACAGATAGAGACAGTAGAGAGAGAGTCGGTAGAGTGAGATAGAGATGGTAGAGAGAGTGAGAGAGAGAGAGACGGTTGATAGGGAGTTGGTAGAAAGAGAGAGACGGTAGAGAAAGAGATGGTAGAAAGAGAGAGACGGTAGAGAGAGAGAGACGGTAAAGAGAGAGAGACGGTAGAGAGAGTGAGACGGTAGAGAGAGAGAGTTGGTAGAGAGAGAGAAACGGTATAGCGAGAGAGTCGGTAGAGAGAGAGAGACAGTAGAGTGAGTCGGTAGAGAGAGATAGAGACGGTAGAGAGAGGGAGTCAGTAGAGAGATGGTAGAGAGTGAGAGTCGGTTGACAGAGAGAGACGGTAGAGAGAGAGATTCTATAGAGAGAGAGAAACGATAGAGAGAGAGATAGATGGTGGAGAGAGATTCGGTGGAGAGGGAGAGTCGGTAGAGAGGGAGAGTCGGTAGAGAGAGTGAGTCTGTTGAGAGTGAGAGACGGTGGAGTGAGATAGTCGGTAGATAGAGAGATTGGGAAGTGACTACTTTCTTCAAGACCACTTTTTGCAGTATTCCGTCTATTCATAATGAGGACACAAGCAGCCCTTTCGTGTAACCTACATGACGGTAAACGACACCACTCCTGTGTTACCAACAGAGAGTAATCGACACCAGTCCTGTGCTAAGTACATGAGGGTAAATGACACCAGTCCTGTGTTACTTACAGGAAGGTAAATGACATCAGTCCTGTGTTACCTACAGGAGGATAAACTTCACCAGACCTGTGCTACCAACAGCAGGGTAAACCTCACCAATCCTGTGTTACCTACAGGACAGTAAAGGACACCAGTCCTGTGCTATCGACAGGAGGGTAAACGTCACAAATCCTGTGTTATCTACAGGACGGTAAATGACATCAGTCCTGTGTTACCTTCAGGAGGAAAAACTACGCCTGTCCTGTGCTACTGACAAGAGGGTAAATGACACCAGTCTTTACCTACAAATGGGTAAATGAGACCAGTCCTTTGTTACCTACAGGAGGGTAAACGTCACCTGTCTTGTGTTACATATAGGAGGGTAAATGATATAAGTCCTGTCTTACCTACAGAAGGTCATGTGTTACCTGCAGGAGGGTAAATGACACCAGTCCTGTGCAACTACAAGAAGGTAAACATCACCAGTCCTGTGTTACCTGCAGGACGGTAAACATCAAAATTATGTGTAACCTACAGGACGGTAAACGTCACCTGTCCTGTGTTAACTACAGGACAATTAATGTCACCAGTCTGTGTTACCTTCAGGAGTGGAAACTACACCAGTCCTGTGTTACCTTCAGGAGTGGAAACTACACCAGTCCTGTGTTACCTACAGTAGGGTAAACGACATCAGTCCGGTGTAACCTACAGGATGTTAAATGTCACAATTCCTGTATTACCTACAGGAGGATAAACGACACCAGTTCCTGTTACCTACAGGACAGTAAACAACACCATTCCTTCGTGAATTACAGGAGGGAAAACATCACCAATCATGTGTAATCTACAGGACGGTAAACATCACCAAACCTGTGTAACATACAGGAGGGTAAATGATGTCAGTACTGTATTACCTACAGGGGGTAAATGACAAAAGTCTTGTGTTATCTACAGGAGGGTAAACAACGCGAGTCCTGTACTACATACAAGAGGGTAAACGACACCAGTCCTGTGTTACCTTCAGGAGGTAAAACTTCGCCAGTCCTGTGCTACTGACAAGAGGGTAAACAACACCAGTCTTGAGTTACCTACAGGAGGATAACTGACACCAGTCCTGTTTTACCTACAAGAGGGTAAATGACACCAGTCCTGTGTTACCTTCAGGAAGAAAAACTATGCCTGTCCTGTGCTACTGACAAGAGGGTAAATGACACCAGTCTTTACCTACAAAAGGGTAAATGAGACCAGTCCTTTGTTACCTACAGGAGGGTAAACATCACCAGTCTTCTATTACATATAGGAGGGTAAATGACATAAGTCCTGTCTTACCTACAGAAGGTCATGTGTTACCTGCAGGAGGGTAAATGACACCAGTCCTGTGCAACCTACAAGAAGGTAAACATCACCAGTCCTGTGTTACCTACAGGACGGTAAACATCAAAATTATGTGTAACCTACAGGACGGTAAACGTCACCTGTCCTGTGTTAACTACAGGACAATTAATGTCACCAGTCTGTGTTACCTTCAGGAGTGGAAACTACACCAGTCCTGTGTTACCTTCAGGAGTGGAAACTACACCAGTCCTGTGTTACCTACAGTAGGGTAAATGACATCAGTCCGGTGTAACCTACAGGACGGTAAATGTCAAAATTACGTGTAACCTACAGGACGGTAAATGACACCAGTCCTTCATGAATTACATGATGGAAAACATCACCAATCATGTGTAATCTACAGGACGGTAAATGTCACCAAACCTGTGTAACATACAGGAGGGTAAATAACGCCAGTCCTGTATTACCTACAGGGCAGTAAAAGTCTTGTGTTATCTACAGGAGGGTAAACAACACGAGTCCTGTACTACATACAAAAGGGTAAATGACACCAGTTTTGTGTTACATACAGGACGGTAAACGTCACCAGTGCTGTGTAACCACAAGAGGGTAAACAACAAGTGTCCTGTGTTACCAACAGGAGGGAAAACTATGCCAGTCCTGTGCAACTGACAAGAGGGTAAATGACACCAGTCTTGAGTTACCTACAGGAGGGTAACTGACACCAGTCCTGTTTTACCTACAAGAGGGTAAATGACACCAGTCTTGAGTTACCTACAGGAGGGTAACTGACACCAGTCCTGTTTTACCTACAAGAGGGTAAATGACACCAGTCCTTTTTTTACCTACAGCAGGGTAAACGTCACCAGTCTTGTGCTGCATACAGGAGAATAAATGACATCAGTCCTGTGTTACCTTCAGGAATGTAAACAACACCAGTCCTGTGTTACCTACAAGAGGGTAAATGACACAAGTCCTGTGTTACTTACAGGATGGTAAACGTCACCAGTCTGTGTTACCTAAAGGATGGTAATTGACACCATTCCTGTGCTACCAACAAGTCAGTGTTAGAAACAGAAATACCTTTAAAGAAATTGCTCGAGACAAAAATTGAGAACAAAGAACATTTATTACAACAAAGTTGAGTGCTTCCCCTTACCCTGGGAATACACACATACACTGGGGGTCACCCAACTTTTATACAGTGAATTTCAGTATCAGAATACCCTCCCCCTTACATTCTTCTGCCCCCTGGATGGGTTTGGCATAGGCAATCCTTCCTGCCTACGTGCAGTTTCAGTGGACTTGGAGGACCAGGGGGTATCCTGTCGGTGTCTTCTTATGTCATTATCCCCATTGTCCTTATTCACCTTGCCCTTGTCCCCATTCACACCTCTCAGAGCTACTCTTCATATGCAGAGTTCGCTAATCCTGTTTAGGGTTACTAGTTTAATATACATAACTTGATAAATCTGTGTAAGGCTTACTAATTATATATGTAGAACTGGCTAATACTGTCTAAGGTTTTCTAATTATTTATGCAAGCCTTGCTAATTCTATCTGGGGCTTGGAGACCCTTATCTCATTCAGACTCTTCTTTGGCTTGGCTTCGCGGATGAAGATTTATGGAGGGGGTAAAAAGTCCACGTCAGCTGCAGGCTCGTTTGTGGCTGACAAGTCCGATGCGGGACAGGCAGACACGGTTGCAGCGGTTGCAGGGGAAAATTGGTTGGTTGGGGTTGGGTGTTGGGTTTTTCCTCCTTTGCCTTTTGTCAGTGAGGTGGGCTCTGCGGTCTTCTTCAAAGGAGGTTGCTGTCCGCCAAACTGTGAGGCGCCAAGATTCACGGTTTGAGGCGTTATCAGCCCACTGGCGGTGGTCAATGTGGCAGGCACCAAGAGATTTCTTTAGGCAGTCCTTGTACCTTTTCTTTAGTGCACCTCTGTCACGGTGGCCAGTGGAGAGCTCGCCATATAACACGATCTTGGGAAGGTGATGGTCCACCATTCTGGAGACGTGACCCATCCAGTGCAGCTGGATCTTCAGCAGCGTGGACTCGATGCTGTCGACCTCTGCCATCTCGAGTACTTCGACGTTAGGGATGAAAGCGCTCCAATGGATGTTGAGGATGGAGCGGAGACAACGCTGGTGGAAGCGTTCTAGGAGCCGTAGGTGGTGCCGGTAGAGGACCCATGATTCGGAGCCGAACAGGAGTGTGGGTATGACAACGGCTCTGTATACGCTTATCTTTGTGAGGTTTTTCAGTTGGTTGTTTTTCCAGGCTCTTTTGTGTAGTCTTCCAAAGGCGCTATTTGCCTTGGCGAGTCTGTTGTCTATCTCATTGTCGATCCTTGCATCTGATCAGACTAACTCTACTTCTATCATCAATTGTCTGTCCTTATCTCCTTCATTCAGTGAACTTGCTGATTCTGTCTGAAGGGCTAGGAGATTCTTATCTTACTCAGACAGTGTCAGCTTCCTGCCTTCTAATAATATCCATGTCTCATGTTGTTTGTACTGGCTTCATTCATTTACTTATGTATCAATTTTATTTTCTTCATGTTCATATTGCAATATCAGTTTTTCTCATCTCTCACAATCCTCACTTTTCTTTTAGATCAGTATTACTGATGTGGTAAAGTGGAACTTGGTGGTTTTCCCAGCTGGTCAATAAACGGATAGCAGTCTCTGTGTCCTCAGAGAGATGTTGGGGACCGTACATCCTTTGGGTGAAAGTTTTCTGATGAAGGGGTTGATGATTTAAACGATGTACACAAGTCTGTAGGTAGGGGAGCAGTAAGATGGTGAGAATAACGAGTCCAGCTGCTATAAGGGTTGCGAGTATCAGACACCAGTAATCGGTTAAAAGTCCAGTCCATCCCACAGAGGACCAAGGTTGCAAAGTCTGTACCTGGGCATGGGAAGTTTTTCGAAGTCCTGAAGAAGTGTTCTTAACCGCCTGACCGTTGTGAGTAGTGTCTTTAAGGATTCTTTCACAAGCGCTGCCTTTAGCAGCGAAGCTGTAATCGAGAGCCAGGCGGTCTTGTTGAAGTGTGGCTGGTAAACGTTGTTTATCTTCAGCCCGTAACCTCAGGGCCATTGTGTTCTTAACGTGGTGGTAAGGATTCTGAATGCCGGAGGAACCCAAAGGATGTTTGAGAAAAGACCAGTCTGGGGAGGATTGTGTATTATGGTTAGAGATGTGTGTTACAGTATGAGTATAATTGAAGTTGAGAGTCGAAGCCTGTCTGTGTACATTAGCAAATGTATTCTCTCTCTCTGTGTGACATGTACATTGGTTACTAACATTCAGTGTGTCTTTGTCACACCCCCTTCTTTGTGCTACAGGTTTAGAACTCCTACCTTTAATATCTATGTGGGCAGTTAATTGAAGTTCACTACAGCTGTTCTGTTCCCCTGGTCCGTATTGGAATCCCTTATTAAAGCATATCTCACTATGACTAAAAACTAAATCTACACCCTGTCTAAAATCTAAAGGAAAAAAATTGTGACCTCTGCTGTCCCTATTCCAGGAGGACTTAATACATTGCGAGTAATTAAGTGATGTCCCAGAAATGGAGAAGCAACAATTAAACAATACAATAAACAATAAAAACAACATTACGGCACTTTTTCACGGTGTAGTGTAAGTTTCAGGTCAGAAGGAGAGGGACTGCACGCCAGGTGGAGGGTTGAGTCTGACTGTCGTGATCCTGTGGTTCGGTAGCTGGTTTGATTCGTTGGATGTGGGTCCAGCCTTTTTCTCTCGTTCGCACGGCAGTGTCTGAAATCAAAAGTACACGGTAGGGACCATCCCAGGCAGGTTTCAGTTGGTTATCTTGCCATGCTTTGACATAAACCCAATCACCAGGCTTAATAGAATGAATAGGAAACTCCAGGGGCGGAGTTTGGGCTAATAATCCCTTCTGTTTCAAGTCGTGGATAGAAGTAGAAAGACCCTGTAGAAATTTTGAAATGTATTGGTCATTAGCCTCAGGGATAGGGGTATCAGTGTGGAATCCCATAAATGGAAGTCCAAACATCATTTCGTATGGTGAGACTGCAAGGTCTTTACGAGGGGCTGTGCGAGTTCTAAGCAGGGCTAATGGTAAAGATTTAATCCAGGAGAGGCCAGTCTCTTCATGAAGTTGAGTGAGCTGATTTTTCAAAGTTTGATTCATTCGTTCAACTTGACCTGAACTTTGGGGGTGCCATGGGGTATGTAGTTGCCAGTCTATTCCCAGTTTCTTGCAGACACCCTGGAGAACCTGAGAGGTAAAATGTGTACCTCGGTCTGAATCAATGGTTTGAATCATACCATATCTTGGAATCACAGATTCATAAGTATTCTGATCACAGTGCTGGCGCGATCATTCAGGATGGGGAAAGCTTCAACCCATCGTGTGAAATGATCTACCATCACCAGAAGGTATTTGTAAATACCAATTTTAGGAAGTTCTGTAAAGTCAACTTGTATGCATTGAAATGGGCGAACGGCTATGTCGCAACCGCCAGGCATTACATGGCGCATAGATTTCTTATTGATTCTCTGACAGATCGGACAACAGCGAGTAGTGAGTTTAGCTATTGTATATATGCCAGAGCAGTGTAGGAATCGTTCAAAGGTATCGACAAGTGCCTGGGTTCCCCAATGTGTCTGTTGATGTAGCTGATCTACCACTTGGCGAGCTAATGCTTTGTTAAGGACTTGACGTCCGTCTGCCATCCACCACAACCCGTCGGCAGTTTGCCAAAATCCCTGATCTTTCATTGAGACCTCCTCTTCCCGTGAAAAGATGGGAGTTTTTTTAATCTCTAGTGGTGTGGGCAGTAATAGGTGGATGTGAATCTTTTCTGCGAGTGCAGCCTGTTTGGCAGCTGCATCAGCCTGTCTGTTGCCCTGAGCTTCAGGACTGTCACCACTTTGATGTCCTTGCACATGTACTACGGCTATTTCGGTAGGAAGTGTCAGGGCATCTAGGGATTGGACAATTAAGTGTTCATGGGCTAACTTCTGTCCTTTACCAGTTATCATTCCCCGTTCTTTCCAGATCTTCCCAAAGGTGTGGACTACACCAAAAGCGTACTTAGAGTCAGTGTAGATAGTGCCTACCTTGTTCTCTAAGCCGTGGAGTGCTCTACAGAGGGCGTATAATTCACAGGATTGCGCTGACCAATAACCAGGGAGGCGACCGGCTTCAATCACTAGTCCTTGCATCCCATCCACTACACTATACCCACTATAGCGAGTTCCTGCAATGCAACATGAAGAGCCGTCAATAAACCATCTTTCACCTTCCTTTAAAGGGACATCAGTTAAATCTTCTCTAATTTTGGTTTGTAGATCTATAACTTCTAAACACCCATGTTCTAATTCATTTGTGGAATTGTCCGAATTTGGAGCGATGAGGAAGGCTGCTGGGTTGAGGGTTTTAGTTGTAAGCAAGGTCAAATCATCCCTATCCATTAGGATCGTTTCATATTTTAAAATTCTAGAGTCTGTGAGCCACCTTCCAGCACGCTCTAAGAGAACATTGCAGACTGTGTGAGGGGTGTGAACTATCATAGGGGCGCTGAAAGTAATTTTTCGTCCTTCCTCAACTAGAATAGCAGTGGCTGCGATGGCTTGTACACATTCTGGCCAGCCACAACAAATGGGGTCTAAAACCTTTGATAGGAAAGCCACTGGTTGTCTATAGCCTGCCCTGTCTTGGGTTAGTACTCCGGTGGCTACACCTCCTTTTGCATTAGTATATAAGTCAAAAGGCTTATTTAAGTTGGGTAGTGCCAAGACTGGGGCACGCGTAAAGCTATGTTTAACGAAGTTAAAATCTTTAATCTCTTCGTCTGTCCAGACAAGAGCTTCGGTCCCTATTATCGTGAGTTTATCATAAAGAAATTTGACCAGGCTGGAATAATTTTCCATCCAGATTCTACAGAATCCCACTAACCCAAGGAATTTCCTAAGTTCCTTGGCATTTTTGGGAGGGGGAATCTGCAGAATACCAGTTATTCTCTCTGGACTAATTTTCCTGGTTCCCTAACTCACTAGATGTCCTAAGTATTTAACTTCCGATTGTACAAATTGTAGTTTGGATTTGCTCACTCTAAGACCTTTTTTCTCTAAAAAATTTAAAAGTGCAACAGTAAATTCTTTAGCTAATTCGTACGTTCTTCCAGTAATTAACAAGTCATCAACATATTGTATTAGCTGACAATTTTCTCTCCGAGGAGCCTCATCTAGTATCTGTTCTAAGACCTTACCGAATAAATTTGGTGATTCTGTAAAGCCCTGAGGAAGGACAGTCCACCGGTATTGATTTTTACGTCCAGTAAAGGGGTTTTCCCATTCAAAGGCAAACATGTCTCTGCTCTCTGTTGCCAATGGACAGGTCCAGAATGCATTTTTGAGATCAATGACACTAAACCATTCATTATGGGGATCGATTTTACTCATAACCATATAGGGATTAGGTCCAACAGGGTGACAGGTGAGAATGATTTTGTTCAGCTCCCTTAAGTCCTGTACTAATCGATAGGTATCGTCTGGTTTCTGGACAGGTAAAATCGGGGTATTAAAGGGTGACATATAAGGTTCGAGTATGCCATCCTCAAGCAACTGGTCAATTACGGGCTGCAGACCTTTTCGGCCAGCCATAGGAATTGGGTACTGTTTTCGTCTAATTATTTGTTGAGAGTCTTTTAAAGTTACTTGTAGGGGAGGAATGTCTAGCACTCCTCTATTGCCTTTTTCTGCCCATACTCTCGGATTTATAAGTTCTCGATCTTCCTCGTTTAAAACATATAATTGAACCCCGATGCCTGATTCCAGTGGTCTGGTACCGATAGCCAATTGGTCCTGTAAGTCTCGTCCTAACAAGCATAGTCCAGCTTGGGGAAGTAGTAGAAGATCCTCTACTATTACCTTATCTCCCATTTGGATTCTGACCTCTCTTAATACAGGGACTGTAAAGTCTCTTCCTCCCACCCCTGAAACTATCACTGTCCCTTCTATTCTAACCCCCTTGGGTTGCTGTAGAATACTAGATCGGGCTGCCCCAGAATCAACTAAAAATATCATGTTGTCACTGTGGGGTCCTATGCATAAATTTACTAATGGTTCTCCGTGCAGCCCCACGGTGTGTATTGACTGAGAACCGTGCCCCCCTATTCATAATCTGCTTCCATCAGGGCATAGGATCGCGTGTCCCTGGCTCGCAGTGGGCAATCCTTTTTAAAGTGTCCTTCCTTTTTACAATGGAAACAGACAAATGCTCCTGTTTCCCAATCTCTACCTGGGTTTCTAGGGGGCCCCGGGAAGGGTTGTCATCCCCAGAATCCTCCTCTACTCCTCCATCTACTGGGGTCCCCACTTCCCCACCCGTGGCTCCCCTCACCGCGTGCAGGAGCTGGAACATAGTCCCTACCTTTTTCATGTTGCTCATCTACTATTTCTTTGACTGCTTGCATTAAAATTTTCGCCTTCCCTTTCTGCTTATCTTCAGACCTCTGGACAAATGCTTTCTGGGCAATCTGTAGTAGCTGGGTAATTCCTTGCTCATGCCAATTTTCCGTCTTTTGTAATTTTCTTCTAATGTCTGGGGCTGAGTTGGTTACAAAACCCGTTAGTACCAATTGTTCCCCTGCTGGGGATTCTATGTCGAGACCCCCATATTGCTGTATTGCCGTGCGCAATCTATTCAGAAATGCAGAGGGGGTCTCCTCGGGACCTTGGGGAACCTCAAAGGCTTTCTTAAAATTCTGTCCCTTTGGGACAGATTCCTTGATTCCTCTTATCAAATTAACCCTGTATTCTTCCATCAATACCCGACCGTCATTGGTATTTTTATCCTAATTAGGTCTAGCCAAGGGGAATTTAGCTTCTCCAGGTACCGCATCTGGTCCCCCTTGGTGATCCTTATCCCAGACTCTAATCCCTGCCTGGCAGATCATTCCACGCTCATCCAAAGTAAACAGAGTCTTAAAGATAGATGTTAACTCCTCCCAAGTATATAGATTTGGTCCCAAAAATTGGTCTAACTGTTCGGCACATCCCTGGGGATCTTCTATCAGGGAGGTCAGTTCTTTCTTATAGTTACGCACTTCAGTACTGGTCAGGGGCACATTTACAAAACCGAAACCCTCTCCCATGGGAACTTGCCGCAGGGGTCACATCCAGTTGGTTTCTGGCTTATTAGGTCTGGGTTCCTGCTCCCTGGGAAATGAATTGAAGGGTTCTGCCCTTTCTTCCTGAAGAGTCTCACACTGTTCTAAATTAAAGTTACCTCTCTCTCCTGTCAACGGAGGTGGTAATCCAATGCTTTGTGAGCGAGTCATCATACCACTCCTGCTCTCTTCTCTCTTCTCTAGTGGTGGGGGAGGAGGGGGAGGTGCAGAAGGGTAGGTCATAGGAGGGGGAGGAAAGATAGGAGCCAGCATAGGAGGAACATAGGGTGGAGGGAGGGAATGTAGCACATCCCACCCTTGTGGTTCAGGGACAAAAGGTTCCTCCTCTCTCTTGTCCTTGTACTCTTTTTCATTCAAAACCAATTGATCAAACTATTCCCTGAGCCAGCAGGCTGTATATTCCCTGCTCTCAAGATTATCTCTCTGGTTTTGATAGAGCCAGATGTTCAATGCTTGACACATCCAGTCATCCTCGGATCCGAGCTTTGGCCAGTACACGGAGCTCCCTTTAATCGGGCTTTTAACCCATTCTATACAACAATACCTGACCATGGTCAGTTTGTCCTTTCCACGGGTCCTTCCCGTGCCCCACTCAGATAACATCAACCCAAGCGGGCTGTACGTAGTTATCTGATTCTCACATCCTTTACCAGGACTCTCTTCCTTGCTACCCACACTTCCCATACTGATAGGCAAGTAAAATTCCTCTTACCGGGTTCCAGAAGCAATGCTCTAGCGCGCTTCCTTAACGTCCTTCCGTCGTTTGTTCTCAATGCCTCTTCTCGGATATCACTCACTTCTTCCACTGACCAGCCACCCGTCGTCCGTGAGTCCAGCTGAATCAGCTGGGGTGCACCTACTCTCGTCGTCGGGCATTCTGTCAGTGGAGGGAGTGTGATCCCGGACAAGCCCCCATTTGTTAGAAACCTTGCCCTTGTCCCCATTCACACCTCTCAGAGTTACAGTCTTCATATATACAGAGTTCGCTAATCCTGTTTAGGGTTTACTAGTTTAATATACATAACTTGATAAATCTGTGTAAGGCTTACTAATTATATATGTAGAACTGGCTAATACTGTCTAAGGTTTTCTAATTATTTATGCAAGCCTTGCTAATTCTATCTGGGGCTTGGAGACCCTTATCTCGTTCATTATCTACTTCTATCATCAATTGTCTGTCCTTATCTCCTTCATTCAAGTGAACTTGCTGATTCTGTCTGAAGGGCTAGGAGATTCTTATCTTACTCAGACAGTGTCAGCTTCCTGCCTTCTAATAATATCCATGTCTCATGTTGTTTGTACTGGCTTCATTCATTTACTTATGTATCAATTTTATTTTCTTCATGTTCATATTGCAATATCAGTTTTTTTCATCTCTCACAACGGTAAACATCACCAGTCCTGTGTTACATTCAGGACGGTAAACTACACCAGACTTGTCTTACCTACAGAACAGTAAACGACACCAGTTCAGTTTTACCTACAGGAGGGTAAACTACACCAGTCCTGTGCTACTTAAAAGAGGGTAATCGACACCAGTCCTGTGTTACTTTCAGGAGGGTAATCAACATCAGTCTTGAGTTACCTACAGGTGGGTAAACGTCACCAGTCTTGTGTTACCTACAGGAGGGTAAATGACATAATTCCTTTGTTACCTATAGGAGGATAAACTACACCAGTCCTGTGTTACCTACAGGAGAGTAAACTACACCAGTCCTGTGTTACCTACAGGTTGGTAAACTACACCAGTCCTGTGTTACCTACAGTACGGTAAACGACACCAGTCCTGTGTTACCTACAGTACGGTAAACGTTACCAGTCCTGTGTTACCTACAGGAGGGTCAACGTCGCCAGTCCTGTGTTACCTACAGGACGGTAAACGACACCAGTCCTGTGTTACCTACAGAAGGGTAAACGAGACCAGTCCTGTGCTACCTAAAAGAGGGTAAACGACAGCAGTCCTGTGTTACCAACAGGAGGGTAAGCTAGACCAGTCCTGTGTTACCCACAGGAGGTAAACGTCACCAGTCTTGTGTCACCTACAAGAGGGTAAACAAGACCAGTCCTGTGTTACCTACAGGACGGTAAGCATTACTAGTCCTGTGTTACCTACAGGACGGTAAACAACACTAGTCCTATTTTACCTACAGGAGGATAAACAACACCAGTCCAGTGTTACCTACAGGATGGAAAATATCACGAATCCTGTATAACCTACAGGAAGGTACGCATCACGAATCCTGTGTTACCAACAGGAGGGTAAATGATACCAGTCCTGCGTAACTTACAGGACAGTAAACATCATCAATACTGTGTAACCTAATGGACGGAAAACATCACCAATCCTGTGTAACCTACAGGAATGAAAACACCACCAATCCTGCGTTACCTACTGGAGGGTATAAGACACCAGTCCTGCGTCACTGACAGGATGGAATACTCACAAATCCTGTGTAACCTACAGGTGGATAAACGATAAGAGTTCTGTGATACCGACAGGAGGGTAAACTAAACCAGACCTACAGGACGGTGAACGACACCAATCTTGAGTGACCAACAGGAGGTTAAACTACATCAGTCCTGTGTTACCTACAGGACGGTAAGCGTCACCAGTCCTGTGTAACCTACAGGACGCTAAATGTCACCAATCCGATTGTTACCTACAGGGCAGTAAACGTCACCAGTCCTGTGTTACCTACAGGAGGGTAAACGACACCATTCTTGTGTTACCTACAGGAGGATCAACATCACCTGTCCTGTTTTACCTATAGGATGGTAAACGACACCAGTCCTGTGTTACCTACAGAAGGGTAAACGAGACCAGTCCTGTGCTACCTACAGGATGGTAAACATTACCAGTCCTGTGTTACCTATAGACAGTAAACGACACTAGTCCTGTTTTACCTACAGAACGGTAAAGGTCACCAGTCCTGTGTTACCTACAGGACGGTAAACGACATCAGTCCTGTGTTACCTACAGGAGGGTAAATGACACCAGTCCTGTGTAACCTACAAGAGAGTAAACTACACTAGTCCTGTGTTACCTACAGGAGGGTAATCGACACCAATCCTGTCTCTACCTACATTAGGCTAAACGTCACTAGTCTTGTGTTATCTACAGGAGGGTAAACGACAATCTTCTGTTACCTACAAGATCGTAAGGTGTCTTCTGCCTCAGTTTGAAATTAATTTCTTAATATCCAAAAATGCTTTCTGACTTGAAGTGTCTTTACCACATGACATGATGACACCAAGATTGGTGGGGGAGCAGGAAGTGATAAAAAAACCCATAAAATTTGCAGAGGGATAGAGACAGATTGGGAAATAGGGCAAAAATATGGATCATGAAGTCTAAGGTCGACATGTATTTGGTTCTACATTTTGTCAGTCCTGTGTTACATACATGAGGGTATTTAACAAAGACAAAACATGCAGAGAACTTTCTGGATGTGGAGAAAAAGGGACCTGGGTGTCCTCGTGAAGAAAAATCTAAAAGTTAATGCCCAGCTGGGATTGTTCGTGAAGAAGGCGAATGCTATGCTGGCATTCATTTTGAGAGGTATGGTGTTTAAGAGTAGAGAGGTGTTAATGAGGATCTAAAGGTTTTGACAGAGTGAATGTGGATGTTTCCCTTGATGGGTGAATCGAGGACAAGGGGTCATATTCTTAAAATTAGAAGTTATCCAATTCAAACAGAAAGGAGGAAGAACTTCTATAGTCAGAGGGTTGTGGATCTGTGGAACTCACTGCCACACAAAGCAGTGGAGGCCAAATTACTGGGATTATTTAAACAGGAATTGGATCAAGTATCTCATTAGTAAGGGTATCAAGGGATATGGAGAAAAGGCTGGCAATTGGAACTAGATGTGAGCTTAGTGGAACAGACATGATGGGCCTAATGGCCTGCTTATGCTCCTTTAACTTGTGAACTTGTGACATCATTCCTGCCTTTTGAAGTTTCTCTCTTCCAAATGCTTTATGAGCCGGTGCCTCCGAGCTGTCTGCTGATCAACCAGTAAATGGCTTCCTTGTAATCACAACTGCCATCTTAGTTTCCAATCTAACTACAGAGGTAAACAAGCAAAGAGCCTTTTGTTTAATTCAATTACCTCCATGAGCAACCCCAATTTCCGAGATATTCCAAGGAACAAGCCCTTCTCATTTTATTGGAGTCACTGACCAGACTTAGCGACTCTGAAAGTGGTCTCTGTGTCTGTGAGTGTCCCTGTGTCCACCCATAAAATAATTTTACTAAAAATATATATTTTACAAAGAAAGATTTATAATAACACAATTCTGTCACAGGAGATTGTGGATTCCGTGGACATGGGGTTAAGATAGGTCCAGGCAGCGGTGATGTCAAGTGGGTTAGTACAGTAGAAAAAGTAAGATGAGAATGTGGCTTGAGTGGTTCAGAAGAGAGGGGCCTCCACAGCTGGTCACTCAGCAGCCAGGTGCAAATTGGAGGAATGCCTTATATTCCATCTTGGTATTCTCCAACAAGACAGGTCCACATGGTCTTCACCTATTGATTGGGTGGTGTTTATGGGGGAGTTGACTGTGGATAGACAAAGGAAAGCATTCACAGATCTAATGGAGAAATTGCAAAAGTCGTTTATATCGGTTTGGCATAAAAATAAACCAAAAAAGGTGACTCAACCGTGGATAACAAGGGAAATTAGAGACAGCATTAGGTCCAAATATCAATTGGCCAAAAAAAGTACTACAACCGAAGACTGGGAGCAGTTCAAGATGTACCAAAGGAGGCCAAAGGGATTAATCAAGAGAGCAAAAATAAATTACGAAAGTAAGCTTGCAGCAAATATAAAAACCGACTGCAAAGGCTTTTATAAATATGTCAAGAGGAAAAGATTGGTGAAATCCAGAGTAGATCCCTTGCAGTCGGAATCAGGGGAATATATAATGGGGAATAAGGAAATGGCAGACCAATTAAATTCCTACTTTAGTTCTGTTTTTACAAGAGAGGATACAAATAACCTCCCAAGGATGTTGGGAAACATAGAGACTGAAAGAAATCAGTATCTCTAAGGACATGGTCTTGGGGAAATTGATGGGATTGAAGGCAGATAAATCCCAAGGGCCTGAAAATCTACATCCTAGGGTACTTAAGGAAGTGGCCATTCAGATAGCAGATGCTTTAAGAA
This sequence comes from Narcine bancroftii, assembly GCF_036971445.1. Taxonomy (NCBI): domain Eukaryota; kingdom Metazoa; phylum Chordata; class Chondrichthyes; order Torpediniformes; family Narcinidae; genus Narcine; species Narcine bancroftii. The sequence goes on from NC_091470.1 coordinate 203,405,589, forward strand.
TTATTTTCCAGAACTCAATAGACTCAGGATCAGTACCCATGGATTGGAGGGTAGCTAATGTTACCCCACTATTTAAAAAGGGGGGTAGAGAAAAAGCGGGGAATTATAGGCCGGTGAGCCTTACATCAGTAGTGGGCAAAATGATGGAATCCATTATTAAGGATGTAATAGCAGAGCATATGACTAGCAGAGAAGGGATCGGACGGAGTCAACATGGATTTACAAAAGGTAAATCGTGCTTGACAAATCTAATGGAATTCTTTGAGATGGTGACAGGTAAAATAGATGGGGGAGAGCCAGTGGATGTGGTGTACCTGGACTTCCAAAAGGCCTTCGATAAGGTCCCGCATAAATGACTGGCTTCCAAAATCAAGGCTCATGGGACTGGGGGCAAAGTATTGATGTGGATTGAGAACTGGCTGGCAGGTAGAAGACAGAGAGTTGGGATAAATGGCTCATTTTCTGAGTGGCAGGCGGTGACCAGTGGGGTGCCACAGGGATCTGTACTGGGACCCCAGCTGTTCACAATTTACATTAATGATCTGGATGAGGGGATTGGATGTAATATCTCCAAATTTGCAGATGACACTAAGCTAGGAGGGGTTGTGTGCATGGAAGAGGGGGTCAGGAAGCTCCAGTGTGATTTGGATAAATTGAGGGACTGGGCAGATACATGGCAAATGCACTACAATGTGGATAAATGTGAGGTTATCCACTTTGGTAATACAAACCGGAGAGCAGATTACTATTTGAATGGCAATAGATTAAGAGATGGGGAAGTGCAGAGAGACTTAGGGGTATTTGTACACCAGTCTCTGAAGGCGAGCATGCAGGTACAGCAGGCGGTTAAAAAGGCAAATGGTATGTTGGCCTTCTTAACAAGAGGGTTTGAGTATAGGAACAAGGATACCTTACTGCAGCTGTACAGGGCCTTAGTGAGACCACACCTGGAGTATTGTGTGCAGTTTTGGTCACCTGATCTAAGGAAGGATGTTCTTGTAATGGAGGGAGTGCAAAGGCGATTCACCAGGCTGATACCTGGAATGGCAGGAATGACTTATGAGGAAAGATTGAGCAAAATGGGATTGTACTCGCTGGAGTTTAGAAGATTGAGAGGGGATCTCATAGAGACATATAAAATTCTGGCAGGACTGGACAGAACGGATGCAGATGGGATGTTTCCAATGATGGGAAAATCCAGAACCCGGGGCCATGGTTTAAGGATAATAGGCAAACCATTTAGGACTGAGTTGAGGAGGAATTTCTTTACCCAGAGGGTGGTGAATCTGTGGAGTTCATTGCCACAGAGGGCAGTAGAGGCAGGTTCATTAAATATATTTAAGAGGGAATTAGATCTATTTCTTCAGTATAAGGGTATTAAAGGTTACGGAGAGAAGGCAGGGACGGGGTACTGAACTTTAAGATCAGCCATGATCTCGTTGAATGGCAGAGCAGGCTTGAAGGGTCGAATGACCTACTCCTGCTCCTATCTTCTATGTTTCTATGTTTCTAACACTCTCTTTCCCTATTCCTTGACCACCTTTCCTCCAAATTAAGGGTGGCCAACTTTTTTATTTTTAATTTAGACCTACAGCATGGTAACAGGTCATTTCAGCCCACGAGTCCATGCCGCCAAATTAACCTACACCCCTTAGTACGTACTTGGGGGCTGGAGTGGCCTGTTACTGTGCTGTAGGTCTAAATTAAAAGGTTGCCCACCCCTGGTCCAGAACCTCACCCTTCCCTTCCTCCTATCAGAAAACTAACCTCTAACATCCCCCATATCTCTTCTGTTCGGATTCATGTGGGTCCCACAGGCTAAGGACCAGACCAAAGTTGAGGTACAAAGCACATGTTTATTTCGGGGATGCAAATGGGGCAACAGGGTCGAGATGCTCAACAAACCTCTACACACACACACACACACACACACACACACACACACACACACACAGACACACAATATTCAAGGGGTATCAAGGGAGGATGTACACATTCAACAGTCAGGATCAAGGTGATACTACATGCTCCCACCCCTTGCTTCCTGACTTCGGGACTCACCCTAACCCAGTGCGGAAGCTGCTACTTACATGCCACGAGGAGTCCAAAAGGGGAAGAACAAAGGGGCACATGGCCCTTTATAGTTCTGCAGGCAGTACTTGGGGAGGGGGGCGATCACAGGAGGCAGGCTAGGCAATGTTGGCTGCTGAGGCCAATGGCTCGAAGCACAGGGTCAGCTGAGGTGATTCACCTGGGCCAATGGGGTGAAGGTCAGGGTGGGCTGCCTGGACTGCAGCACCTGGTGATTCAGGTGGGCCAATCACAAGGGTCACCTTGGTGGCCTGGGGTGAATCTCAACCTTGATCGGCAGGTAGTGCGTCCTCCGAACAAGGAGCGCAACAGCACCACCAGGTGGTGGACGCTGCCTCTCCATTGCATCTCATCTTTATTTTCTTCCATTCCCCCATCCAACTGTTCACTCCTATTTGCCCTTCCCCTTTCTCCATGTTCTCCTCTCCTCCTTCCCCTCTCCATCCACATTTTTATTCCTGCTGTTTATTTTTCAAATTCTCGATGATGCTTTTCCAGCGTCAGTGGCCCCTGTTCGTATACGATGCTGTCTATTGATGAGTTCATGCATTCTCCCCGTGCCTACATCAGCCTTCCATGGGAACTTTGGTTTCCTCCAACTGGAGGTGCACCTTAGCAGTCTATCCATGTGGCATTGACGTCAACGTGACCAATTCCCATCAGCCTCTTACCCATGTCTCTCTTTCCCTATTCCCTTCTCTATCTCTCTCTCTCCTTAACTCCACCTCCCCATCCTCTTTCTTCTCCAGTAAGCTCTGCCATTTGCTAATCACCTCAGCATTTCCACCTTCTATCCATCCATTCCAGTGGGTTTTTCAAACCTTTTCTTTCCACTCACATCTTAAGTTATCTTGATGCCACAGGGTCTCTGTGATTAGAGGCATGTAATGGGGTGGGGAAGAGGTTGAGATCCATTCATTACTGAAAAATTGCCATTGGCCCATTTCCTTTGTAGTTCTGAAACCGTGCACGTCACGAGGTAAATAAGGACGATTACAGCAGTTGTTTTCACACTTTTTCTTGGAGAACGGTGGACAGTTTTGGGCGCATTATTTGGCGTTGGAAAGGGTTCCGAGAAGATTTACTTGAATGATACCAGGAATGAAAGGGTTCACATATGAGGAACGATTGTCGGCCCTTGGTTTGTACATGTTGGGAGCACAGAAGGATAAGGGGGCTACCCTCATAGAGGCATTTTGAATGCTAAAAGGCCTGGACAGAGTAGGTGTGCCAAGGTTGTTTCTCATGGCAGGGGACCCCAGGACAAGCGGCCACAACGTCAGGATAAAAGGGTGTCAATTTAAAGCAGGGATATGGAGAAACTTCTTTAGCCAGAGGGTCGTGAGTCTGTGGAACTTGTTGCCACAGGTGGCTGTGGAAGTAAGGTCATTGGGTGTATTTAATACAGAAATCGGCAGGTATTGTATGAGTCAGGGCATCAAGTGTTAAAGGGAGAAGGCTAGGGAGTGGGGCTGGGTGGGAGGATGGATCAGCTCATGATTAAATGACAGACCAGACCCAATGGGCCGATTGGCCAACTTCTGCTTCTGAATCGTGTGAAAGAGTTGACCACCAACCCGACACACAAATGTGCTGGAGAAGCTCAGCAGGTCGCGCGACAGCCAACGAAAGTTAATGGTTTGGGCCTGAGCCCCTTTGCCTTTCCCTACGGAGGGCAGAGGCCCAAAGCCCTGGCGGCCGCTGCACCCTGCGGAGGCTGCCAGACCCAACGAGTTCCTCCAGTACATGTGGGTCCCACCACTTCATTCCAGCAAGAGCTTCCTCGTTCAATGGCCATCATGAAGAAGAGGGCCATACTTTGTGAGAAGTGTGAGGAGATTCAGGATGTCACCGAATACTCTTGAAAACTTCTGCAGGTATACCGTGGAGAGAATTTCAGCCAGTTGCATCACTATAACTACCTGGTATGGAGGGGCAACGCTCAGGACAAGAATAAACTCCAGGGGGCTGTTAACTCGGCCTGTGACCTCACGGGAACCAGACCACTCCATCGAGGGCATCTATAAGAGGTGGTGTCTTAAGAAAGAGCCTCTCTCCTCAAGGACCCCCCCCCGCCCACCACAACCACCACCCAGGTTGGGCCCTCTTCACTCTACTACCATCGGGAAGGAGGTCCAGGAGCCTAAAGATGAGCACTCAGTGGCACAATGACGGCCTCTTCCCCCCCCCCCCCACCCCACCCCGCCATCAGATTGTGATCAATGAACCACAAACCTGGCCTCACTTTGACTTTCTCTTGCACTGTTTTATTTATTTATTTTTTGGACAGTGGTTTATATGAACGTTTGCACCGTGATGCTGCCACAAAGCAAATGCATTTTGTGAGAAGTTCACCACGATAAATTCTGATTCTGACCAACCAATGGAGGGACCCCATTTCATGCGGGTATTAGTTGATTTCTCAGTTCACGCAGCCCATCCCCATTTCACCTCCCAGATCCCTGCTCAAACGGCAGAAGATTTGTTTCCCAACAGAACAGGGAGAGCAGGAGCTGTGCCGAGGGAACAGTTCCCCTGCCATTGCATTTCTCAATTGGTGAGGTGTGGGAATTGACCGAATCGGAGGTGCCAAGTCAACGTTTCATTTTGTTTGTTAAGTGACTGTGACTAACGTCAGTCATGATGCAATTCTCAGCAGAGAATGGATGTATTTTTTCAAAGGGGGCAAGGATAACATTCTCAAATATTGGTGGAGTCGGACCCCAGGAGTGAGAAACTCATCCCTGGCTGCTCTGTAAAGATGGGTTGACCTGCAATCCTCACATCCCCAGTATGTGATTAGATCTGCTGATTAGAACCATAGAATGTTTCAGCACAGAAACAGGCCCATTGGCCCTTCTAGTCTGTGCCGAACTATTTTTCAGCCTTGTTCCCCCTGCCCTGCATTAGCTCCAAGGCCTATCATACTTCTCCCATCCATTTACCTGCCCAAATTCTTAAATTTTTTAAATTGAGCCCGCATTCACCACTTCAGCTGGCAGCTCGTACCACACTCCCACTGACAGCGGGACAAGGTCTCCAATACCGAGGTCCTTTCTCGAGCCAGCAGTTTCAGCTGCGGTGACGTCAGCCCAACTGCGCTGGGCAGGACGTGTTGTCCAAATGCCTGATGGAAGACTGCTCAAGGCCAACTGTCCAGGGGAAGCCCTAAAACAAGGAGGCCGGTGACTACGGCACAAGGAGCCTTGAGAAAGCAGGCGTTGCCCCCATCGACATGTGGCTCAAGATTGCTCGCTGTGGAGGGTCACAGTCAGTAAAGGTGTGGATGCTGCCGAGAACAAGCTCAAAGAGGCAACTGAGGAAGGGCCGCAGCAGAGCTTCTGCCCCCCCCCCCACCCCCGCTGCCCGTCCAGGCCTCCCCTGCCAAGTATGTGGCAAGCAGTGCCTGTCAAGGACCAGCCTGTACAGCCACTCCAGGACGGACATATCAAACCCCACAAACTGAAAGGAACCATCCTACATGATGGATAGCCAGAGGAAGACCCTCTGTCTAAAGAAATTCCCCCTAAACCTTTCCCCTTTCACCCTTAACCTACGTCCGATGGTTGGTATCTCACCCACCCTCAGTGGGAAAAGTCGACCTATATTTACTCTATCTGTCCCCCTCATATTTTTAAATACCTCTATCAAATCTCTCCTCATTCTTGATCAGCTGGGCAGTCCAGGAGAGGAAAGGCTACTGGAATTTAAATTTACAATTACATCTTTTAAATTTAGACATACAACACAGTAACAGGCCGTTTTGGCCCATGAGTCTCTGCCACCAAACTTTCACCCCTGGTACGTTTCAGATGGTGGGAAGAAATCAGAGCCCCCAGGAAAACCCAAGTGGACTCGGGGAGAGTGTACAATCTACTGAGCCCCATTCACACTGGCACTTTGCCCCTTTGCCCCAGTAATTAACGGGTTCGTGATATGGCACGCAGGCCGTCAGATCGCCCCAGGAATAGACATCCTAGGTAGGGTGTATAATAACCCCCCCCCCCGCCCATGGGGTCATCTGATAGCTACGTGCCAGTTACCCCAGTGTGAAAGGGACATGGGCTATTGTGGGAAAATTTAGTGAAGGGTTGATGACGTATTTGCACGAGTGAAGGAAACTAAAGATTAAAAAACTAAATTCAATTCACTAAATCTTGATCATGTATTTAAACAAAATTACTGTATAAAATTATGAAGGCAACAAAGCACATTAGCACACAATTTATGAAGAGCATAAACCCATATATGACAATTGCAGTACAGAAACACACCATCTCAGACCCTCTAGTCCACACCAATTTAAGTCATCTCCTCGTCCCCCCTACCCGCTCCCTCTCCATAACCCTCCAATCCCCTCCCATCCAACCTTCTCTTAAATGACAAAATTGACCCTGCTGCAACCACCTCTTCTGGAAGATCATTCCACTCGGCCACCACTCTCTGAGTGAAGAAGCTTCCTCTCATGTTACTTCTAAACTTTTTCCCCCTGTGATAGTACAGATTCTATCACCAATGTGTATATGTACATATGTACAGATGGTAGTGTAGGATGACTGTGATTGGCTGAGAGCATAGCCACACCTACTGGCAGGTCTTAAAGGATTGCTCCTAGCCAGACCAGGTCATTCTGGACTGGTCGACCTATTTGTGATACGCTCCAGTCTTTTAGTTAATAAAAGCCTTGGTTTGGATCAACAAGTCTTTGGTTCTTTCAACATGCTCTACACCCCCTAACCCTTAACTTATGACTCCTTGTTCCAATCTCACCTACCCTCAAGGGGAAGAGGCTATTCACATCTACTCTAACTATCCCCCTCATAATTTTAAATACCTCTATCAAATCCTCCCTCAATCTTCTACGCTCCTACTCGATCTTTCTCCATATTCTAGATACTGCAATCCAGGCAACATTTCAGTAAATCTTTGCACCCTCTCTATCTTATTGATATCCTTCCTATAATTTGGGGACCAGAACTGAACTCAATATTCCAAATTTGGCTTGCATGAGTGCTCAGTGCTTCAACAAAACAGCCCTTTTTCTGGCACTCGGAATTCTGGGAGGGCAGGTCCACCTTCGCTTGCTCGCTCCCTCTCTGCGACTTTCCCATGGTCTTTATAAATTCTGTGCCTCTGTGTTTTATTTGCCACTACCACTTTCTCACGGTCTTTTATAAATTTATAAAGGTTTATATAGGTCGGCACACCAGCAAGGGCTGAAAGGTTCATACTGTACAGTACATAATGCTTAATTAGGTTATAATTGGACACGATTAGTTTTGTTTAAATGCAAGATCTTTTGGATGCATCATTCACCAGTGGAGGATAGGTGATCCAACCCCCCCCCCCCCCACCCCCCCCAAGGATTGCCTGGTGGTGAAGGGACACAGAGAACCAGTGTGGTGATATGTTTCCACCATTGTATCTAGTTATCATTGCTGGTTGTATATATGGAGCTGGCTTGCCCACGGATGACTCATACCCTATGCCTCCTCCACTGTGGTCCTGGGCCATAAAGGTTGAGCCACCTCTCCCTTGCCACCAATCCTATCCTGGGATCTGGGCCAGCAAGGTTTTTCTGTGTATTAAAGCCTATCGTTTCCTTAGCTTGTCTCTGTGGTTACTTGTAGTGCCCTGCAATCAATTAACGGTGGTCTAGAGAGAATGGGCAAAAAGAAACAGCATCTTTAACTGGTTGGCTGAACGGCCAATTTACCGGTTAACCAGCATGAAAAGGGCTGCAGACAGCAAGGGATTTGAACCCCAGTCCCGATCACTGGCACTGTAACGGTGTGGCACTAACCGCCAGGCCGACCTTGCCACCCATTGGCGAGATGCTACATTTTTGAGGGGCCTAACATGTGCACGGCACACACAGTGAATGGTCATGATCTGGAGAGTGTTGTGGAGCAGAGAGAGAGAGAGAGAGAGAGAGAGAGAGAGAGAGAGAGAGAGCGCAAGGCGTACATACATGGCACCTTGAAAGTGGAGTCACAGGTAGGTAAGGTATCAAAATGGCTTCTAGCGCATTGGCATTCATCAGGGTCTTGAGTCCAGAAGTTGGGATGCTGTGTTGCAACTTTATAAGACATTGGAGATGCCCAATTTGGAGTATTGTGTTCAATTTTGGTCACTGTGTCAATGTTGTCAAGTGAGAGAGGTGGCAGATATTTACAAGGATGTCGTAATTGTTTTTAAGTCTTTAAATTTAAATTTTGGCATGTAGCACAGTAACAGGCCTTGCTGGCCCTCCGAGCCCAATTAGCCTGCAACTCATGTACATCTTTTGAAGGGTGGGAGGAAACTGGAGCCCACCGCCCTCCCCCCCCAACCCAAAGGCAAAGGGAGGACGCACAGACTCCTACCGGACAGCTCGGGTTTCGAACCCCGGTTGCTGGCACTGTAATAGCTAACCACTGGCCTTGAGAGGCCTTCAGAACACAGGAGGGTGAGTGTGGGAGGTGGTGACCTCACGGAGGAGCTCCAAAGCACAGTGAATGCAGAGGGTCTTTTGCCCAGATTAGGGGAACCAATAACCAGAGGACATTGGTTTAAGGTGAGGGGAGGATTTAGCAGGAACCTGAGAGGTCAGTTTTTTATTCTGAGGGTGATGGGCATGTGGAAGAGGCAGCCGGAGGTGATCGAAGCAGGGTCTATACCAATACTTCAGAAATAAATTGGATGATACAAGGAAAAGATGGGTTTAAAGAAAGCAGGCAGGTGGACATGTGGGTGAGATGGACCGAGGGTGTTTCCACCCTCCGTTACTCCACGATTAGTCGGCATGGCTTAGTATGTAAGAAATCATGTCTCTGGAATATGATGGAGTTTTTTCGGAGGTCGAAGACAATTGTCATTGGCACTGTCACCATGGACTTTAGCAATGCCCCGCATTGCAGGGTGGTCCAGAAGGTGAGAATGTGTGGGGTTCAGGGTGAGTTGACCAATTGGATACAAGACTGGCCCAGTAGGAAGTTCAGGATGTCTGATAGAGCAGTTTTTTATTTCCCCCCTAGTTAGAGGCCTGTTACAAATTTTTCAAAAGATTTGCTTCCCGAAAATAAACCAGGGATTACGATCGACAATGTCAAGCTGAGTACAACGATAATTTCCGATTTGCTGTATCATGTAGGAAACATTAAACTTTGATTGAATTTAGCATGTTTAATCACATCACGTTGTTGACACATTCGACCGTCCCCAAAAAGGTTTTGCCACTAATTTTTGGTTGTACTCAGCATCTGATGCCTCTCAGGTCAGTGTCCAACAATAGTCAGCCGGCGTGGATGGATCTTAGTTGCCCCGATACCGCTTTCCCACCATCGCAATGTCCTGGTGAAACCTCTCGTCATGTCTGCCGCTGATGGCACTGAGGTCAGCGGGGAAAACATTTGTATGAGTGCAGCAAATGAATTTTCAATTACATGTCACACTTCATGGCTTTGCAAGAAAGTAGATTTAAAATATAACTGGAAATCACAAAAATAGGTTCTATCTAAAAAAAATGAATGTCCATGGTCCATAAATTTATTTAAAAGTGTTCAGAAAGTGAAATCTTTGTTCAATTTTATTGATGCTTGTGCAGCTCAGATCAGTGTCTATGTCTTCTGCCGTTTGAGATATGTAACAGAACCTTGGCTGTGTGGATTCAGAATTGGCTTGCCTGTAGAAAGTAGTGGATAGAAAGTACTCTGCCTGGAGGTCAGTGGCTTGTGGAGTACCTCAAGGATCTGTTCTGGGACCCCCCCCCCCCCCCCTCTGTGATTTTTATGAATGACCTGGCTGAAGAGGTGGAAGGATGGGTCTGTAAGTTTACAGATGGCACAAAGGATGGAGGAGTTGTGGATAGTGCGGACGGTGGATGTAGGTAACAACAGGATAGAGACAGGATGCAGAGTTGGGCAGAGAAGTGGCAGGTGGAGTTCAATCTGGGTAAGGGCAAGGTGATTCACTTTGTAAGGTCAAACCAGAAGGTTGAGTATTGGGTTTATGGTTGGATGCTTCATGGTGTGGATGAACAGAAGGACCTTGGGGCCCACATCCCTCAAGGTTACCACACAGGTTGAAAAAATAGTAAAGAAGGCCTATGGGACACTGGCCTTCATTAAGTCAGGGAACTGAGTTCAAGAGTTGAGAGGTCACGTTGTAACTCTACAAATCTCTGGAGAGACCACACTTAGAATATTGTGCTCAGTTCCGGTCATCTCATTTCAGGAAGAATGTGGAAGGTGTAGAGAGGGGGCAGAGGAGATTCATCAGGATGTTATGAGGCAAGATTAGCAAAGCTGGGACTTTTCTCTTGGAGAGCGTAGAAGGATGAGAGGAGACTTAATAGGGGTCTACAAGATTCTGAGGGGGATCGATAAGATGGACAGTGAACACCTTTTACCCAGGGCTGGAAGGTCAAACACCAGAGGACATGTGTACAAAGTGAAGAGAGGAAAGTTTAGGGAAAACATCTAGGGTGTCTTTTTTACAGAGTCGTGGGTGCCTGGAATGCATTGCCGGGGATGGTGGTGGTATAGTGGACATTGAAGGTCATCTGAGATTACAATGGGATCTTATAAAGTGGGATCTAACCGGATCTGTTGAATCATCCCCTCACACTCAACTGATATCCTCTGGTAACTGATCCTCCTATGCAGGACAACCAGGAAAGTGAGCCAAGGAGTGGCAGCTTGCAGCAATAATGTCCCTGCCCCTAAACTCCATCCCTCCAGCGATGAAGGCCAACATTCCATTTGCCTTCTTGACAGCCATCGCAAGCCAACCTTTTGCAATTCATGCACTAGCATTCCCCACCACCACCGCCCTAGTCCTCCTGCATGGTGCAATCGCTTACTATGTAAGTAATACGCTGATCTTCCATTTTTATGCATAACCTTACATTTACCAACATTGTACACCATCCGCCAGACCCTTGCCCACGCACAGAGGGAATTTAACTTGGAGATGTGCAAAGTGATGTGTTTTATGTAGTGAAGCCAATGGCAGGAGATACCCTGTGAGAGACAGCATCCTGGGGAATGTCATTGAACTGAGTCATCTTGTTGGGGGGGGTACAATCACACAGTTCCCTCAAATGGGAACAAAGGTGGATGGAGGAGTGAGGGATGACTGGCGAACGCATGCGAAGGCACTACTCCTTGAGACAACATGTCCATAGTGGGAGAGATCATTGGAGGATCGTGGACAGTTCTTGCCGCCGCCCTCAAGTACGGGGAGAATTCAGCCGTGAAAGGGTGCAAGAAAAAGTCCCAAGGATTATACCTGGATCGGAAGGATTGAGCTATCAGGCAGCCTTGGGAAAGGCAAGGTCTGCTTTCCCCAGGTCAAAGGAGGCTTGGACATGATGTGGTAGGGGTATCAGAGGATGGCGAGTGTCTGTCCCCCCGTGGTGTGTGTTTAAAATGAGAGGCAAGGGCAAGGTGAGGGGGAAGAGATTTCAAATGCATCTGAGGAGTGAAGCTCGGTGTCTGGAATGAGCTGCAGTGGGAGGGTGGAGAATCACTAAGCAGAATGTAGCAGGATGTAGAATTAATGCAGGGAATTACTATTAGAAATGAGAGTTGGGGTACAGGAGTGTTTGTCTGGTTGGCAATTGGTGGTGAGCGTGGGGGGGGTACAGGGGTGGGGGGGGTACAGGGGTGGGGGATGGGCCCGCAACTGTTCACGACATAGATGAACGATCTGGAAGAGGGGACAGAGGGCAGCGTATCGAAGTTTGTTGATGGCACTAAACTGAGTGGAAAAGCAAATTGGGCAGGGGATAAGGATAAGGGGATTGTGTAGTAGAGTCATGTTGCCACTTTGTAAGTCTCTGGGGAGACCACATTTGGAGAATTGTGTCTGGCTGCCTCATTATAGGAAGGATGTGGAGGGTGCTGAGGAGGTTGTCTGGATTGGAGGGCATCTTATGAGGCAAGTTGGAAAAGCTGGGACTTCTCTCTTTGGAGCGTAGAAGGATGAGGGGGACTTTATCGAGTGTCTACAAAATTATAAGAGGCATAGATAGGTTGGACCTGTTCCCTAGGGTGGGAATAACAAGCACTACAGGACACATATAAGATGAAGGGGGGGGGGAGGTATAGGTGGGAGTTTTATTACACAGAGAGTTGTTGAGGCCTGGAACGCTGCACCAGGAGTGGTGGTAGAGGCTGAAACCTTAAGGGCCTTTAGATAGGCACATGGATGAAAGGAGAGGTTATAGGGTAGCGAGGGTTTAGCACTTTGATATGGTTCGGCACAATGTGAAGGGCCTGTACAGTGCTGTAATATTTTAATGTTTTTTAATAATGATAGTTTGCAGGGGGATATAGATAGGTTAAGTGAATAGGCAATGGTCTGGTAAATGTGAGGTTACCAATAAAAAATGGAAGATCAGAGTATTACTTGAAAGGCAGATGATTTCAGCATGCTGAGGTGCGGAAGGACCTGGGAGCGCTTGTGCATGAATCGCAAAAGGTTGGCTTGCAGGTGCAGCGGGCTATCGAGAAGGCAAATGGAACGTTGGTCTTCATCGCTGGAGGGATTGAATTTAGGAGCAGGGAGATTCTGCTGCAACTGCACACGGTCCTGGCGAGGCCGCGTCTGGAGAACCGCGTGCAGTTCTGGTCTTCTGACTTGAGGAAGGACGGACTGGCTTTGGAGACGGAGCAGAGGAGGCTCATCAGGTTGATTCCAGAAATGAGGGGGTTGGCCTGTGAGGAGAGATTGAGTCATCGGGGATTGTACTCGCTGGAATTGAGAATGAGAAGGGATCTTAAAGAAATTTATAAAATTATGATGTTTCCATTGGTGGGGGAGACTAGAACTAGGGGACATCATCTCAGAATTCAGGGGAGTAGATTTAGGTCGGAGATGAGGAGGAACTGATTTACCCAGAGGGAGGGGAATTTGTGGAATTCACTGCCCATTGAAGCAGTGGAGGTGACCTCAGTAAATATATTTAAGACAAAGTTGGATAGATTTCTACATAGTTGGGGATATGGGGAAAAGGTAGAGATGAGCTGATCATCAGATCAGCCGTGATCCTCACTGAATGGCAGTACAGACTCGATGGGCTGGATGGCCGACTCCTCCTCCTATTTCTGTTCTTCTGTGGGATAACAGAACATAGAACATTCCTGCATGGTAGATACCCAGCAGCCCCACAATGCCGACCAATGTAAACCTGCTTCACAATAATCTTACCTTTCCCTCCCTGACACCCATAACCCTCCATTTTTCTTACATTCGTGCCAATCTGAATCTTCCGAATGCCCCCATTGTACCAGCCTCCACCACCACCCCCAGGCAATGCATTCCAGGCTCCCACCACACTCTGGTTAAAACAATTTACCTCTGACGTCTCCCATAAGCCTTCCTGTAAATCGATGGTCCTCTGGTGCAGAGGAGCAGAAGGACCTTGGGGTCCAAATCCATACATTTCTCAAGGTCGCTGCGCAGGTTGATAGGATAGTTGAGAAGGCCTACAGGGTGCTGGGCTTCATTAATGGGGGGAGGGGATTGAGTTCAAGAGTCAAGAGGTCATGTTGCAACTCTACAAATTTCTGGTGGGCCCACACTTATGGTGTTCAGTGTGGTCACCTCATTATCGGAAGAATGTGGAAATTCTGCAGAGGAGATTTACCAGGGTGTTGCCTGGATTGTTCTTTTAGAAAATAGAACACTACAGCACAGTACAGGTCCTTCAGCCCTCGATGTTGTGCAAACCCATATATCCTTAGTACTAAACCTTCCTTACCCTGTAACCCTCTATTCTTCTTATATTCATGTGTCTGCCTGAGAGGCAAGGCTAGCAGAGCTGGGGCTTTTCTCGTTGGAGCGAGGGTTGAGAGTAGACTTAATGGAGGTCAAGATTCCGAGAGGCATAGACCAGGTGGACAGCCACCGCCTTTTTCCCGGGGCGGGAATAGCAAACACAACCGGTGCAACGCCATTACAGCGCCAGCGATTGGGAGCGGGTTTAGAATCCCGTGCTGTCCATAAGGAATTGGTACGTTCCCCCCGTGTCTGCTTGGGGTTTCCCTGAGGGGGCTCCAGTTTCCTCCCACCATTTAAAATGTCCCGGGGGTTGTAGGTCAACTGGGTGTAATTGGGCGGCGTGGACTAATGGGCCCAAAGAGCCAGTTACCGTGCTGTAGGTCGAATTATTTTTTTCAAAATATATAATGAACACCAGAGGATGTCAGGACTAAGGGAGGAAAGTTCAGGGGTACATTTTTTTTTACCAGAGTGTTGTGGGTGCCTGAAATACCATGAAGGCTTCAATATTAAAGGCATTGAAGAGACTCTGAAGCCCCTTTCACTCTTGCCAGGGATCCCAGGAATCAGACACCAATCGGCCTTTTAAGCGGCAAGTGTGAAAGCAAAATCTGCTCAGATGACGTCGACTCATGCCGGGGATCGCCAGCCATGACTCCCTGGTTCAGTCCCCAGCGTCTACAGACGTTGGCGTTGAGATTGGGCAAGCACAAAACGTGCAACCGCTCCTCTCTCTCTTGCGCGCTATGTCAGGCGGCCACTTCCGATTCAAGATGGAGCAGACCAAACACCAGGGATGGACCCTTGCAAGTGTGAAAGTGTTCAGTGTCCCAGTTAGGAGTGGCCTGAGTTCAATTAGTGAGATGCGGAGGTGAAAGGGGCTTTAGACAGGCACATGGATGGAAGTAAAATAGAGGGTTATGAGGTAGGGAGAGCTTTGGGTTTTTTTTTTGGGTAAGAAAAAAACCGCTGCAACCGTGTCTGCCTGTCCCGCATCGGACTTGTCAGCCACAAACGAGCCTGCAGCTGACGTGGACTTTTTACCCCCTCCATAAATCTTCGTCCGCGAAGCCAAGCCAAAGAAGAATATATGGGTTGGCACATCAAGGCCAAAGGGTCTGTACTGTGCTGCAATGTTCTATGTTCAATGTTTGTTATTGCCCGCAATAACACGGTGGCCCAACGATCTGTTCAACGCTGTTCATCTCTGTGACTCTGTAAAACAATTCAGGCAGTAGCATTTCAATCAAAAATACAGAGACTCAATGTCAGTGATGCTCGAACTCACCACAAAGGGATTTATTGAAAACTTTATGCACTCTATGCATAACCATGGGCTTCGCAACGGCAGACCCAGTGACCTGGACAAGCCACTTCCTTGCTTTCTTGCTCCTGCAAATGTAAGTCAGCCAGGATATGGCAGCTCTACCTCGCCTCACCACGTGGCACAAGGCCCATCTTGTGGAATCGCAGCCACCACGGACTTTGCAAGTCAAATTCCCCCACTGCCTGTCAGAGTAGCTGCCATGACGAGGGTGACCCGCCACAGGAAGGGAATGTCAGGATTACCCACCACAGGGAAGAACCTTAGAACACTAAAGCACAGAAAACAGGCCATAAGGCCCTTCTAGAAATATCATTTCTCTAGTCCCACTGACCTGCACCCAGTCCATAACCCTCCAGGCCTCTCCCATCCGTGTATCTAGCCAATTTATTCTTAAAACTTAAGATCGAGCCCACATTTACCATGTCAGATGGCAGTTCGTTCTACACTCCCACCACCCTCTGACTGAAGTTCCCCCTGAACCGTTCCCCTTTCACCCTAAAGCCACGTTCTCTCGTATTTATCTCTCCTAATCTCAGTGGAAAAAGCCGACTTGCATTTACTCTGTCTGTACCCCTCATAATTTTGTAAACCTCTGTCAAATCTCCCCTCATTATCCTACGCTCCAAGGAATAAAGTCCTAACCTGTTGAATCTTTCCCTGTAACTCAACTCCTGATGACCCAGCAACATATAGTAAATCTTCTCTGCACCCTCTCAATCTTATCAATATCCTTCCTGTAGTCTGGCATCCAGAACTGCACACAATGCCCCAAATTTGGCCTCACCGATGACTTATACAACCTCACCATACCATCCCAACTCCTGTTCTCAACACTTGGATTTATGAGGGCCAAGATGCCTTCACGACCCTGTCTACCTGTGATGCCACTTTCAGGGAATTGTGTATCTGTATTTCCAGATCCCTCTGTTCTACTGCATGCCTCAGTGCCCGACTATTTACTGTACATGTCCTCCCTTGGTTTGTCCTTCCAAAATGCAACACCTCACACTTGTCTGCATTAAATTCCATCTGCCATATTCTGGCCCTTTTTCCAGTTGGTCCAGATCCCTCTGCAAGTCTTGAAAGCCTTCCTCGCTGTCCAAAATGCCTTCAGGGAATAATCCAGTGCAGGATTTGATATTGGAATAACCCATCATGGGAGGAGATATTGGTCACCAAACCACAGGAAAGATATCAATAAGATAGAAAGAGTGCACAGATTTAATGGAATGTTGCCTGAACTCAGTCAGGAACTGAGTTACAGGGAAAGGTTAAACAGGTTAGGACTTAATTCCCTGGAGCGTAGAAGAATGAGGGGAGATTTGATAGAGGGGTTTTAAATCATGAGGGGGACAGACAGAGTAAATGCAAGTAGATGGCATAATTGGCAGAGCGGTTAGCGCCGTTACAGCACCAGCGGATGGGACCGGGGTTCGAATCCCTCGCTGTTTGTAAGGACTTTGTACCTTCTCTCTGTGTCTGCTTGGGTTTTCCCCGGGGACCAGAGGACGTGGGTTAAGGGTGAAAGGGGAAAAGTTTAGGGAGAACTTCTTCACACAGAGAGCGGCAGTGGTATGAAACGAGCTGGCAGCGGCCTCAATTTTAACATTGAAGAAGATACGTGGATGGGGGGTGGGGCTATGGACCGGCTGCAGGTCGGTGGGACTAGTTCTGCACAGATTAAAAGGGCTGTTTCTGTGCGGTCATGCTCGATAACCCGCCCTGGGAGGAGGTATCAGGATAAACACCCCCCCCCCACCCCATGGGGGGAGATATCAGGAGAACACCACACGAGGAAATATTAGGATATCCCACCACGGGAGGAGATGTCGAGAAGACCTTCCTGGTGAGGAGATAACAGGATAGTCCACCCCTGGAGGATTTTTCGGGACAACTTAGTTCAGGATTATTATAAGGGTGGACACTCAGCTTGTAGCTGGTTATCCAGCTTTCTTTAACAGCGGTCAAATTAAATGCCACTGGGTTAAGTGGTGCATACCTGTATTCAATCAGGACATTGGTCACATCCCTTGGCTCTACATGTAGATTACTCCTGTAATCCCAGGTGGGCTTGGGAGAGACAAATCCTCCCTCCCCCAGCAGTTTAACCCCAACCCTGGCTCATTGATTGCCACTTACCCAGCTCGGTCCTTGTCTCCGTGTCCACAGACATTAGAAGTTGGAACACACGATGGATTGTCCCCACCCACCCCCGCCCCCCTCCAACCCCTCCCAGGGACTGGGAACCTGGTCACAATGAGCTTGCCATACACTTCGCCTCCCTCCTTCAGTCAGGCATCAGAAGGAGGCACAGGTGCTCGGAGCGAGGGCGACTCGACCCAGCGGGTACAGCCTCAAGAGCGCAGCAGGGGCGCTAGGAGGATCTTCCTGCTGGGGGCAGCGGGGAAGAACTTGGCGTCCAGCAGGTCCTTGTATTGGAGTTCGGGCATGACCATGCGCAGGCATTTCTCCCGCTCACCGCCGCGCAGGTTGGCGTTGAGGTTGTAGCCCAGGATCCGAGCTCTGCCGTACTGGAAGGGCTTGATCTTCCGATCCTGGATCTTGCTGGCGTCCACGGGGCTTCTCCCTTGCAGGCACACGTCCATGAGCTTTCGGCGTCGGTTCTGCAGGATCAGCACGTCCTTCTGCATCCTCTGCCGCCCGTACTGGTCCACCTTCCGCCAGAAGGTCTCGTTGAAGTGGGAATAGAGGCTCCAGTCCAGTGAGTTCCAATGCTTTATCTGATCCGCTGTCTGGTCTGACAGCGTTTTGACTGTAACGTTGCTCCGCACATTCAGCTTGAAGGACACCACATCGTCAAACCCCCAGCAAAGGGCGTCCTTCAGTAAGATCATCGACTCATCGAAGTACTCCGAGATGAGGACCAGGTGGAAGGTGCGGCCGATCTCATCAAGGACCAGGTCCACGTACTCCTTTGTGCTGTTGGCATTGTGGTCGTAGCCAAAGTCAAACCACATGAGGTTGCGAGCATACTGGCTGCCTCGCTCTTTGGCCGAATAGTACTTCCAGGGGTCGGCTAGGAACTGCTCCAGCGACTCCACCTGCTTGAAGGCCGCGCTCGACCACTTGTAGTAGGTGAACGCCGACTCCAGCAAAGTCACCGGGTTCCTTAAGATGGAGAAGTAAAAGGTCCCCTTTGCCATCACTTTCTCCACCTGCAGAAAAAGGTGCCAGAGGGAAAACCAGAGGGTCAACAATCTACTTCTTCAAGAAATGAGCCAACACAGAGCACTATAGCACAGAAACAGGCCCTACAGCCTATCGAGTCTGTGCTGACATGGACCATATCCCATCCATAAACAATGCAGTTACTTACCACGGTCAAAAGTAGATCTGTGTAAATTTGACCCAAAAAATTGGTCCCCAAAACTCGACTATTGCACGACTACATCAAAATTGAGCCTGCGTTTACCTCTTTGGCTGGCAGTTGTTCCACACTCCCACCACCCCAAGTTCCCCCTAACTTTCCCCCTTTCACCTTTAACCCATGTCCTCTGGTTTTTAATCTCAGCCAACCTCAGTGGAAAAGCCTGCTTCCATTTACTCTCTCTGTACCCTGCATAATTTTGTAAACCAAGAAGAAAACAAAACACCAGCCTCTAGATTCAAGGCACTGAGATCAGATTCCTAAATGGGCCAAGAGCTATAAATGACTTAGATGACTTAAAAGAAGGTTGGACCAATAAGTTTGCAGATGATAGAAAGGTTGTAGTAGGAGTGTGGATAACATTTTGGTGCCGTGTTGCAGCAAAAATTTGTTTTTTTTTTTATATAGATATCCCTGTCATTCATTCTAACCACAAAAACATTTTCCGTCAACCCAGCTGATGTGGATCAATCTCCCTATGAGGCTAAAACTCAATGCTCAATTCCTTGTAGAACCTTCCAACACACTCCGGTCAGAGCCATCGTTACGACCCGATGACAACGGCGCTTCGAGTCCCACGGTTCCGTCTGCATCAGCAAATGCTGTTGTTTTTGTTGCTGCCGATGTTTTTACAGTCGCTGCTTTTGTCAAGTGTTCTGGTGTTTTCGCCACAGTATTGGGGTTATTACTGTTAGTGAAGTGAAATTAATAACATTTTGTGAGAATGAATTAAAAACATCTCCCGCTCCGTTGTAATTCGATGTGAAACGATTCTACAAAGCAACTTTCTTGTTAGTATTCATATAATCAAAGAAATATCACATATATTTATCACGTATTATTCTAGAGTTTTACAACATGACTAAAGATTCTGGATGGTCTGGTACGCGAGGAGATCCATGGGTTGGGGGGGTGACACCACGAGTTATCGCACTGGGTGACACCAAACCTTATGGACCCCACTGTGGGGATGCCTCTGCTCTTACCTGCGGCCGGTAGAATCTCATGTGGTTGCAAATGATGTTGTACTGCTGTGCCTTGAGAGGGGTGTAAAATTTGATTTTTCTTGCACTGAAGAGGAGGGGGTAGCCGAACTGGTAGGAGGCTGGAAGAGCGAAGGTCAAGTTCCTCGCCTCACCAAAGCGGTACAAGATATTGAGGATAGTGCTGCCTGCAGTCTTGTGTGTCTTCAGGAACATCACGTGGGTTTTGGGTTGGCAGGTCACCTCCTGCTCCCCAACGTCTGGGTCGGTTACTACCGGAGATTGCTCCTCCACGTCCAGCGATCGGACCCTTGGGGAACAGGAGAAAAGCTTGGTGTCACGGTCTTCGCTGTTACCCTTCCTCTCCTCTCTGCTTCAACCACAACCCCCCCCCCCCACAACCCCACAGGTCCTCCCTCCCTCTCTAGATTCACTTAGCATAGCAACATGCCCTTGCACCCAACGTCGGCCAATGTATCTCGCCCACACCTGTCTGCGTTTGACCCCATGTCTCTTGAAACCCCTCCCATCCGTGGACCCATCCAAATGTCCCCACTCACACCAGAGTCCCACCTGCCTGAGTTTTGCCCCACATCCCTCTGCACCGGGTTGTCAGTTGCAAATGCCAGAGGACATCTGAGGGGAGGAAGGGTGGGAGCTGACATGGTCAGCGCAGCGCCTTTCCAGCGCCAGTGATCGGGACCAGGTTTCGAATCCTGCACTATCTGAAAGAAGTTGAACATTCTCACCGTGTCTGCATGGATTTTCCCCCGGGGCTACAGTTTCCTCCCACCATTGGAAACATACCGGGGGTGTAAATTAATGGAGTGTAATTGGGCGGCACGGACTCATGGGCCAAAATGGCTGGTTACCGTGTATGTCTAAATTTAAATTTAAATTTTAAAAGGGGTGATCACTTTGATGGGATTACAGGAGTAATCTACATGTAGAGCCAAGGGATGTGACCAATGTCCTGATTGAATACAGGTATGCACCACTTAACATCCATTTGGACAACATCCGTCCGCAAATACATCCGCGGTTCCATAATTATTCAGTTACCGTGAGAAAGTCTGCAGCAATTTAGAAAAAGCGATCATGAGCCATATACCCAAACTGATCTAACTACCCCACTCTCTCCCCACAGACCTGTATCAGTCCCCACACTGATCCCACTGCCCCCACCTCTCCCCACAGCCATGTATCAGTCCCCACACTGATCCCACTGCCCCAACCTCTCCCCACAGCCCTGTATGTCCCCACACTGATCCCACTACCCCAACCTCTCCCCACAGCCCTGTATCAGTCCCCACACTGATCCCACTGCCCCAACCTCTCCCCACAGCCCTATATCAGTCCCACACTGATCCCTCTGCCCCAACCTCTCCCCACAGCCCTGTATCAGTCCCCACACTGATCCCACTGCCCCAACCTCTCCCCACAGCCCTGTATCAGTCCCCACACTGATCCCACTGCCCCAACCTCTCCCCACAGCCTCACACAACGTCCACTTCGCATAACACCTAATTTCATGGAACGTATCATGGACATTAAGCGACGCAGACCTGTATCTCTCACTGGTTAACAACAGGGGAAGGATGTGCAGGCTGGAGGGTTAGGGAAGGGGTAGGCTAATGTACGGGGGCACAGCTGTAAGTGGAAGAAGGAAGTGTTGGAAATATTGGATGGAGAAATGTGCAGGGCCTGATGGGATCTGTCGCACGAGGTTTAGGGAATCAAAGGGAGGGAATGACCAGGGTTCTGATCAAATCTTTCCACAAAAATAAATACTGTTGGCACTGCTGCCACTGGCATGGACCTGGGAGAATGGGGGAGGGGGATGCCAGAGATGCAGCATCCCTACTCAGGGTCCTCCTGACCGGTTGTGGTGTAACACTTCTATCTGGTCCTGGTGGGAGTCTGGATTGTGGGAGAAGGGGGGGGGGGGTCATGTAACCTCTCTGTCCGGAACCTGGTGGGGGGTGCAGATTGTGGAAATCACATAACCTGCCAATCAGGTTGGACTCTGCCCACCCATTCGTGACACCTGACCACTGGCCCTTTTAAGCACCTGCTAGCTACCTGGGATGGACCCTCCAGCTCACTGTCCTGCACCGTAAAATCCACCATGCGGAGTAGCTCTTTTGCCCTTGGCCCTGAGGCGAACCGCAGACGACACTGGAGGAGTCGTGGGTAAAGTGCGCACTACACAGGGATCGGGGCTGTTGGAGGCAGTGGAAGGGACTGGCATTTTTTTAAACATCGGTGAAACTATGAGGGGAGGGGAGAGGGTTTGTCCCCAAGATGGTGGCTCCCAGGCTTGGCAGCCCAGTATGCTAGGGGTCGGAGGAGGTGGGGTAAGCAGGGGAACGGGCGCAGGACACCAGAGCGGAGGACACCCCACCTCTTCACCATCACCCAGGAAGGGACCTCCTGGGGAGGGATGGGCTGGGGGACTGGCGAGGGGACTCACATCAGGCCCCAAGAAAGGGGGAAGGGGAGGACGGTGGAAACTGGCTCACAGGGAACCGGGCGCCTGGATCCGTGAGGGCGAGCAGGGACTCCCAAAGGGGCCTCAAGCACTGTTCATATCGTAACAGAGGGGACGTCGGGAAATGGGGGGGTGTTGATCGAGAAGTGGGGGAGCAACTGGGCTTTGGGATCACCACGGAGCCGGACAAGAGACCGTGGAGGTTAAAGGGAGAACAGAAGGCATCGATGCTCTGTGATTAGTAAGAGATTTTTTAAGGTGGGGTGTGGGTGGAAAGAAAAAGTTTGAAAGCCCCTGTTTTAATCGTCCCTCATTGACTCGTTATGTACACGGTTTCAGAACTCCAAAGGAAATGGGGCAATGACAATTTTTCTCAAGCAAAATATTTCAGTCACTATCAGGTCTAGGGCAGTGATTCTCAACCTTACCTTCCCATCCACATTCCACCTTAAGCAATCCCTGGCTAATCACAGAGCACCGGGGAGACTTAAAATGGGATGTGAGTGGAAAGGGAAAGGTTGAGAACCACAGTGATATATTGACTTAGAAAACTTTCCTGAACACATTTGACAAACCCCAAGCCATCCAGCTCTTTCACAGTATCGGAGTTCCAGTCAATATTTGGGAAGCTGAAATCTCATATCACAACTTTCTGCTTCTTCTGTCAGTCAGCTACCTCTCTGCAGATTGGTTCTTCCAATTCTCCCCGACCATTGCCCAGTCTATAATACAATCCTATCAGAGTGGTCACACCTTTCCCGATCTTCAACTCTACCCATGTGGTCTCTGTAGACCAACCCTCCTGGCTGTCCTGACTTTGCACTCCTGAGATATTTTCGAACAATACTCCTTTCAAACAATACTCCTTGCATTAAAATAGACACACCCGAGAAAATTTCTATCACGTACAAACCTTTGCTTTCTATCGACACGTGCAGTCCTCACACAACCTTTATCTTCCCCCCTTCTCACTAACTGCTCTAATATACTAATACCCCTCCCCCTCATTTAAACTCATCGGGACAAACCTACCAGTAAGGATATTAATCCCAGTTCAGATGCATTCTGTCCCATCAGTACAGATTCCACCTTCCCTGGAACAGAGCCCAGTGATCTAGAAGCTTGAAGCCCCCTCTCCAGCCTCGTGTTAAGCCGCCTTATCCAATTTCTCCAGCACGGGAAGCAATCCTGAGATCACTACTCTTCTTCAACCTCACTCCCTGACCTCTCCCTCACCCTTCCTAACCACGTGGACCATGACATCTGGCTGATCACTGTCCTGCCTGAGAATGCTGTGAACTCGATACAAGATGTCCCAGGCCCTGGCACCGGGGAAACAATGTACCATCCAGGATTCCCAATCTCCTCCACACAACCTGCCTTCCTAACTATGGAGCCCCCATCACTGCAGCTCATCTCTCCCCTTCCCTTCTTGGCTTCAGCACAGGCCTGGTTGTCATGGTTTCTACCCTGTAGGTCATCCATCCCCTTTAAGACTATTCATACTTGTTTTGTAGGGGGACGTCCACCAGGGGGCACTGCTCCTCCTGCCCGTTCTCTCTCTCTGTAACCAACTATCCCCTAGCTGTCTCCATGGTGGAATAGCGTCCCTGTAACTCCATTCTATCCCACCCTCTGCCTCCCGAACGTTCCAGAGTTTATCCACCACCTGCTCCAAAGCCTCAGCACAGCTGGTCAGGGGCAGCAGCTGGATGCACTTCTTGCGTTTGTGGTCATCAGAGAAACGATCGACTTCCCTAATAATCCACGTCTACAAAAGGAGTATCCCCTTGTCCTGGGCTACATTCTCACACCTGCTCTCTCTACCCCTCTCTCTCTCTCCTGCTCTCTGCCTCACACTCAATCTATCCCCGTCTCTCAATCCCGCTCTCTCTACCTCATTCTCTCCTCCTCTCTCTACCCTGCTCTCTACCCTCTCTCCCTACCTCTCTCTAACCCTCTCTCTCCACCCCGCGCTCTCCACCCCGCGCTCTCCACCCCGCGCTCTCCACCCCGCGCTCTCCACCCCGCGCTCTCCACCCCGCGCTCTCCACCCCGCGCTCTCCACCCCGCGCTCTCCACCCCGCGCTCTCCACCCCGCGCTCTCCACCCCGCGCTCTCCACCCCGCGCTCTCCACCCCGCGCTCTCTACCCCGTGCTCTCTACCTCTCTATCTCTACCCCTGTCTCAACCCCTCTCTCTACCTCTATCTCTACCCCTCTCTCTACCTCTATCTCTACCCCTCTCTAATCCTCTCTCTCTAACCCTCTCACTACCCCTCTCTCAACCCCACTCCCTCTACCCCACTCTCTCCCCCTCTCTCTCTACCCCTCTCTCTATCCCTCTACCCTCTCTCTCTCTACCCCTCTCTCTCTACCCCTCTCTCACTACCCCTCTCTCTCCCCCCCTCTCTCTACCTCACTCCCACTCTATCCTTGTCTCTCTACCCCTCTCTCAACCCCACTCTCTCTACCCTTTCTATCTACCCCTCCCTCTCTCTACCCCACTCTCTGCTGGAAGTGTGGTTCCTGAGGGAGGTACAAACGAAAGGACAAAGGCTTGTGGCCATTTACCACATTCCCAGGTAAGTTGGTTAATTGGGCATGTGGGTGTATTTGGGCAGTGCAGACTCGTGGGCCACAAGGACTTGCTGACACACTAGTTATTTCTGAGTGAACCTTAAATGAACAGGTTCTGTGAATTGTGCTCATGAATCTGAACCAAATCTCTGCCAGAATTTCACCTGCGTTGCCTAGCTGATCTTGCCCGTCGATTTACCCACATGCGACGGGGCAGCAAGACATAAAATACCGCGGGTTCCAGGTCCAAGATGGTGGTGCCCATGCTGGCCACAGCCTCGAAGGTTTGCGGACTCCAGGGAGCAGAGGACCCCCTCCGTTTAAGAGGCCATTTAAGATGACCTTTTGGCTGAAGAAATTCCTCTGTTCTAAGCGGACACCCATCAATCCTGAAGTTGTGCCCTCTTGTCCTAGACTACGGTAGCAGTCAGCGAGGGGCTCCGCGGCCTGAAGGACCCACAGGTGCTGGGCTGTTGGTGACTGGAGGGGCGGAAACCACCCAGGCTGCGGACAACTTCTGGTCAAAAGACTCGCACCAGGTCCGCTGGAGACTGGCTGAAGGGGTACTAGGTATTGGAACCAAGACGCAAGGGCGGGAAGTACTCCCGAAAGTGCTGAAGGCTTTCTGGTCACGTCAGAGGCTTGGATCTGGAGCTCGGCTTCTCGATAGTTCGGAGTAAAGTTCATGCATCTGCAGAAACTGCAGGAAATCACCGACTCTTTCTCTGATGGGTTCACCAGGAGGATTCCAGGAATGAAAGGGTTGCCGTATGAGCAATATTTGACAGCTCTTGGCCTGGAGTCGTTGGAATTTAGGAGAATGAGGGAGTTGGGTGGTGGGGGGAGAGGGGATCTCAAAACATTTTGAATTTCAGAGTAGTTATAGATGTTGCTTCCCCACAGTAGGTGAGTCTAGGACAAGAGGGCAGGATCGGAGGGCGTCCGCTCAGAACGGAGGAATTTCTTTAGCCCGAGGGCGGCGAATGGGTGGACTTTGTTGCCGTGGGCAGTTGTGGAGGCCGGGTCACTGGGTGGATTTAAGCCAGAGATTGACCGGTTCTTGATTAAAAGGTTATGGGACTGAGTGGGACAAATGAATCAGCTCAAGATTGAATGGCGGGGCAGGCTCGATGGGCAGAATGGCCTGATTCTGCTCCTATATCTTAGGTACGCCGGGCAATTTCTGCCAATTGGGAATCTTTTCCTGCCTTACGGCAGACTAAATCCGATTTTGTGCAATGTTACCCGTTTGAATTTAATTTTTAAATGAAATTTTTTTTTTTTACAATCTAGACCTACAGCACAGTAACAGGCCATTTCGGCCCCCGAATCCATGGCACTAACTTCACACCCAGTTAAGGTACAACCCCCGGTACATTTCAAATGGCGGGTGGAAACCGGATGCCCCCCCCCCCCCCCCCCCCCGGGGAAACCCCACGCAGGCACAGGGAGAGCACACAAACTCCTTCCAGACAACGTGGGATTCAGACCCCGGTCCCGATTGCTGGCGCTGCAAAGGCGCGGTGCCACGCCAGCCGGGTGTCGCCTTAATGCATGCAGAGAATCTTGAATCTTGAAATAACCTTTTCTTGTCAGTCATTCCCAGAGTCTGGATAGCCAGCCCAACAGCCATGAGAATTATTACGACCATCCACAGGACCTGGAGCGTGCACCACTGCAGTCTTAGTGGCTTTCTGCTGGGGGGTGGGGGGAGGAAGGAAACACAGAGTGAGGAAACCTTCGAAGCAGGCCTGACGGCAGAGTTCCAGTTCACGATCATCTGAATGCATGAGCAGGCCCTCCCAGACCTCGCTGAGCCACCCTTCTGCCTGGTCCCAAGGACCAGAGATCCTCCATGCCCCTCCCATCCACGTACCCAGCTAAATCTTTCGTGCAGAGCCGATGGATCAAACAGGAGGGGGCTGTGTTCCTGGCCCCAGCTCTACTCACTTTGCACCTCCGGCTGTGCGGCTCAGTATGACAATAACACCATGTACCAATTTTGCCGACGATACCCCGGTGGTGGGTTGTATAGAGGAAGGGAATGATACGGGAGGGAGATTGAAAACTGGCCGAATGGTGCACCAACAACAACCTCGCTCTCGATGTCACCAAAACTAAGGAGCCGATTGTTGATCTCAGGAAGGAAAAGCCAGGGGTGGACGATCCGTGATCACTGGGGGATCAGAGGTGGAGAGGGGGAGCACATTTAGGTTCTTGGGAGTCACTATCTCGGACGATCTTTCCTGGACCCAACACACCAATGGCATCGTGAAGAAAGCACGTCAGCACCTTGACTTCCTCAGGAGTTTGCAGAGGTTTGGTTTGACATCAGAAACCCTGGCAAATTTCTACAGAGGTGCAGTGAAAAAGTGTGTTGACTAGCTGCATCACGACCTGGTGTGGGGGGTTGGGGGGGGCACCAATACCCCTGAGCATAAAACCCTCCAAAAGATCGTTGCCACAGCCCAGGACATCAAAGGCAAAACCTTCCCCACCATTGAGAACATGTACGAGGACGCTGCCATCAGAGAGCAGCAGTGATGCCCCAGGATCCACACCACCCAGCGCACGCTCTGTTCTCACTGCTGCCATCAGGAAAGAGGTCTCGGGGCCACAAGACTCGCCCCACCAGGTTCAGGAACAGCTGCTCCCCCTCCACCATCAGATACCTCAATGGCAAACTCAATCAGGGACTCGTTTAAGGACTTGCATTTGTGAACTTCATTGATTTTCTCTCTGTATTGCACAGTCAGTTTGTTTACATTCATTATCTGTTCACAGTTCTTTATGTGTTTACATGTTTACGCTGTGTACATTTTTTTTTTGCATGACTAATTAGTGCCGCTGTCCCAATCGGGATGACGGGAGAGTAGTTGCTGCTGTGATCAGGGCGGATGCGTGACTGACGGCTAGTACTTCCGGTGAGTGCGTGGCACGTCACTCACCGCGTCATCGCGGGGGTAGGGGGGGTTTCATTCCCCCCCTTAAATCACCGGGTTGGCCATTCTTCAGGCAGGTCTGGGCGCGAGTTGAAAGGTACTTCCTGCACTTAGACCCAGTAACCGCACCTGGGTCCCAAGAGGGCTACCCAGCGGCTGCAGTTTGAAAGAACCTCTTGTTAACTCGTTATTCAGTAGCACGCTACCTGGAAGAGCCCCCTCCTGCCCTCATAGGCTCTCCATCTGACAAGAAGTCCCACCAACTATTTATACACTCAAGCAAGGTCGTTAGAGAAAAACCCCAGACCCACGAGACCTCAAAGCAAAGCATTACGTGTAGTACAAGCAGCTCCCCCTTGCCTCCTCCAATCCTGTGGCCTTATAGATTATCATACAAGGGGTTGAAAAACATGTTTTTAGAACAGTTTACGATTCTCAGATTCAGCGAAAAAAAACCCAGAGCATCGTATCTTTTCTTGCATTCCTGCACCATCTGTTTTTGTTCAATTCCTAGACTCCTCAAGGCTGCACCAGTGTGGGCACGGCACCAACACACAGCACTGTTTAAACTCCCCCCCCCCCCACCCCCACAACAAGGCTCCTAAGGGTCTCAAAATTCACTTCTCGAATTCAACACATTATGGACCACATGTAACAAGCAGCAATAGGACAATGAACCAGACGGTGTCTTACTTTAAAACACTAATATTATATCTCTTAACTTTTAAACTATCCTTAACACTAAATCTATCCCCAGCAATGCGCAGGTGTCCAGTGTGTGTGTGTGTGTGTGTGTGTGTGTGTGTGTGTGTGTGTGTGTGTGTGTGTGTGTGTGTGTGTGTGTGTGTGTGTGTATGTGGGGGTGCGATATACCATTATAGACCAGGCCAAAATCTAGAAAGTTACTTCCAAGTTCAGACATTGAAATTCAGTGTTGACGCGCAGCGCTTTGAAATTTGACGCCCACTATTAATGATGAACTCATGTGGCTGCTACAGACTCACGGATTCTCCATGCGCTGCCTTTGAAGAAATATCCACCCACGCGAGCTGTGGTCATAACACTCCCGCTCCCTTTTGCAGGCGAGACTCAAACTGGGCAGCCCCCACGAAGCTTCCAAGACCCGGGCAACCAGTCACTCCAAGTGACTTTACTGCTAGTCACACGTAAAACAAAGCCGTCTCTCCACTGTTGGTTACAATCAAAATGCAGCCCTTTGCTTCCCCAAAAAGACCCTCCTGGCACAGGTCAATTCCACAGAATGGCAGAATGCTTCAAAAAGCTGCTTTCTCTCCTGCAGCCAGAATGGCTCTCCCTTTTACAAAATCACAATGTCTTTGCCAATGTATTGAATTCTGGAACAGACTGTGTAAACCTTCCTGCAGTCCTTACAATGTATTGAATCGTCATTGGGCTGTGACTTGTGAGGTGCTTGTGTGAAATGTTAAGTGTTAACTGTGACCATTCAGTCCCTCCTGTCTATACTATCCCTGACAGTGATTACTAAAACAGGAGCTGGTAACAAATGTAACTGCTGATGGCAGCAGCAACATGAATTCTGAGGTGTACAGAAACATCTTATCTGCTCAGGTTCAAGCAAATGCCTCCCAATCTATTGGATGGCACTTCATCGTACAGCAAGACAATGGCCCCAAACCGACTGCTAAAGCAACAAAGGAGTTTTCTCAAACCTAAAAAAATTGGAAAATTCTAGAACGGCCTGATCTAAATCCAACTGAGCTGTTCCATGTGCTGAAGGGAATAGTTAAGGGGACCATCCCCTGAAACAAGCAGGAGCTGAAGGAGGCTGCAGTCGAGGCCTGGCAGAGCATCACCAGAGCACCTGGTAGGGGAATCCAGACCGACAGACAGACAAATTGGATACAATGAGGAGGAGAGGTGAGAATTGATTTTGCCTCCATGAAAGGAGGGGGAAAAGAGGAAAGAGGGAGAGAACTGGAGGAGAGGAGATGGGGGGGGAAGATGAATGGAGGGGGGCGGGTTTAACAGAAACCGGAGAAGTCGATGTTGATGCCGTCCGGTTGGAGGGGGCCCAGACGGAAGACGAGGTGCAGTTCCTCCAATTTGCAGGTGCTCCACCAGTCTGGCAGTGAGCATGGATGGGCACATCGGCATGGGAATAGGACGGGGAATTGAAAGGGGCGGCCCCTGGGAGATCCACGCTCTTGCCGCGGGCAGAGCTGAGGTGCTCAACAAAGCGATCTCCCAGTCTATTGCGCCTGGCCTATTGAAAAGTTCAGGGATTGGGGAAACAGAGTGGGGGTAACAACACCATGCTGGAAAAACTCAGCAGATCAAACAGTCCCCGTTATATAGCAAAGATAATGATACATAACCAACACTTCGGGCTTGAGCCCTTCATCAAGGTGTGAGGTATTAAGGGTCTGGAAGATTTATTACAAAGCATGAATTTGTCTTCTGTAACATTGCAACGTCTCTGAAAACCTACCCTGGGACCATCCCGCAATCAGGAAGAAGCCCGCCAACGGCTATATTTTGCGAGGAGCTTGAGGAGATTTGATGTGTCACCAAAGACTCTTTCAAATTCCCCCAGTTGCAGCGCGGAGAGTTGCGTCACTGCCTGGTCCGGAGGTACCAACGCACAGGGCAGGAAAAGGTGATCTCGGCTGTTGCCGTCGCGGGCACCACCCTGTCAAGGACACCTTTAAAAGGTGGTGCCTCGAGAAAGCAGCCTTTCTCAAGGACCCCCACCACCACCCATCAGGCCACGCCCTCTTCTCAGTCCTACCATCAGGAAGGAGGTCCAAGAGCCTGAAGGTACAAACCCAACAGCTTCTTCCCCTCCCCTCTGAACGGACAGCAAGCCTCAGGCTTCCAATTTACTGTCAGAGAACATACACGGCATCACGTACAACCCTGAGATTCCTTTTGCCAGCAGGCACCACAGAATTACCACTTATTGGCAATGCAAAAAATAATAAACTGCATTCAAGGTTCACATGTTGACTGTAAGCAAACTGACTGTCCAATACAGAGTGCAAAAGTAAGAGTCCTTAAATTAGTCCCTTGCCCTTTTTACACAGAATTCCTGCATACTGCCTTAAAGAAGTCCCTATCGCTGGCTGCTACAGGCTGCGGCTCTGCAGGACCCATGGCAGAGGTGAGGTTAGAGCTGTCTGCAGGTTAGCTCAGAAAGAGCACGCTGTTCCCAGAAAGAACAATACGAACCTCAGTTGAGTGTAGTTAATACTGAGCTTCATTGGGCTCGCAGCCCGGCTTTTATTCTCAAGCTGAGGTCAAAGACCCCTCGGCGCCAACTTGTGACCCCCCCTTCCTTGAGAGGCCAGTTAGGCTCCTGTAGTTGTGGCTGACTGGAGGGCAGCACCGTGGGCCTGGTGCAGCCTGCTGGACCATCCCGCTCATTTGGTGAGGTGCCACACCCCGCCATTAAGATGGTTTTGCTTGCTTGCGCCACGTCAGTTCTGCAGGCTGGCTTTCCGGGAGCAAAAGAGGTGGGACTCATGGTGTGAAACGCACACTTCCTTTCCCGTCCCGCGCTTCCTCCAAGCAGTCTGTGGGCGCGTGCACAAGGGCAAGCAAAGCACGCGTGGGGGTGGTCTGCTTTGCGTGGGTGTGCGCGCGCGGAGCGCTTGTGCTTTGGGGGAACGTGGTGCTGTCCTTTTAAAACTGACATCGATTCGCACTGTGACTTTCTTCGCCACCGTTGGGGAGTCTGATGGTGGAGGGCCAGCAGCTGTTCCTGAACCTTGGGGTGTGAGTTTTGTGGCACCGAGACCTCCTTCCCGATGCAGGACGAATGTTGTGGGGGGGGGGCACGGTAGTGACGCAGCCTGGGCCCTAACTTGACAACTTAAACAGGGCAGTAACAGGCCCTTCTGGCCCATGAGCCCACAATGCCAATTAATGTACAAACCCCGGTATATTTTTGAACAGTGAGGGGGGGGAAACTGAAGCCCCCGGATAAACCCACGCAGACATGGGGAGAAGGTACAAACTCCTTACAGACAGTGGGGAATTCGAATCCCCGGTTGCTGGTGCCCTAATAGCGTTGCGCTGACCGCTACGGTAACAGAACCATCCAATGTTGTAACCACAAAGGGCTCAGTCCCGAAATGTTGGCTGTGTCTTTACCTCCTATGGACGCTGCAAATTTTTAACGTCACCATAGAACACTACAGCATTTGGCCCCTCTAGCCTGTGCCAAAACACTACTCTGCTAGTCCCACTGACCTGCACCCATTCCATAACCCTCCAGGCCTCTCCCATCCATGTATCAGTCCAATGAATTCTTAAAACTCAAGAGCGAGCCCATGTTTACCACATCAGATGGCAGCTCATTCCACACTCCCACTCCTCTCTGAGTGAAGAAGTTCCCCCTAAACCTTTCCCTTTTCACCCAAAAGCCACGTCCTCTGGTATTTATCTCTTCTAATCTAAGTGGAAACCGCCAACATGCGTTTACTCTGTCTATACCCCTTATAATTTTGTAAACCTCTATCAAATCTCCTCTCCTTCTTCCACGCTGCAAGAAATAAAGTCCTAACCTGTTAAATCTTTCCCTGTAACTCATCTCCTAATGTCTGGGCAACATCCTACTAAATCTTCTCTGTGATCTTTCAATCTTACTGATATCCTTCCTGTAGTTTGTCCACCAGAACTGCACATAATGCCCCAAATCTGACCTCACCAATGTCTTATACAACTTCACCATAACATCCCAACTCTGGTACTCAATACTTTGATTTATGAAGGCCAAGATGCCAAAAGCTTTCTTCACAACCCTGCCTACCTGTGATGCCACTTTCAGGGAATTATTTATCTGTATTCCCAGATCCCTCTATTCTACCGCCCTCCTTAGGGCCCGACCATTCACCCTTCCAAAATGCAGCACCTCACTCTTGTCTGCATTAAATTCCATTACCATTTTTCAGCCCATTTTTCCAGTTGGTCCAGATCCCTCTGCAAGCTTTGAAAGTCTTACTCGCTGTCCAAAATCTTAGTTTGGTGATGACTGGGCAGAGTTAAATGTTTGCATGGTGGTTCAAGAGGCTTTGCTCACTTCAAACAATAGACTTGTAATCCCCTTTTTCACCTTGCGAGATATGTTTCCGAACTTGCTTATACAAGGAATACTCCTGGACTTTTGCTCCGGATATCTGCCATCTACACAACTGGCCGATCATGAAACCGGCGAGTCCGCAGGCGCTGTGATTGTAGTGCAACTCTCCAGTTTCCATCAATCCCCTCCCCCCCCGACCCCCGTCTCCAATCCTTTCCCTCTCCGTTCAGAGAGCTATCCTCAGTTTCTTTCCTGCCCTCCTACCCGTATCCACCTGTGACCTCTTACCTGATAACCTGTTCTCCTCCCCTACCCCTCCCCCACCTCCCTCCAGCCTTTTGCTCACACTCTGACGAAGGCCCCCACAGGCCCGAAACATCGGAGACCCTTCAGATGTGGAGTTTTTCCAGCACGTTTGCTTTTCTCTTGTAGGCCGGGAGCAAAGGGGCTTCAGTGCAAAATCATATTGTTTTCATCGTGCTCTACAACAATCAGAGGCTAGTCCACCACTCATTTTGGATCTCCCGGAGTTTGCGCTGAAGATGGCTGCATGCGCGACGGAAGGCTCGTTTCTTCTCTGGCCAGGACGGCTTTGCAAGGTGAGCCTGGTGGGCAGCTCGCTTCTTTGCCAGCAGCTCCTGGATTTCCTGGTTGTTTTCATCGAACCAGTCCTTGTTTTTCCTGGAGGAGAAGCCCAGTACCTCTTCAGTGGATTGCAGTATGGCAGTCTTCAGCTGATCCCAGAGGGTTTCAGGGGACGAGTCCGTGAGGCGGATTGTATCCTCGAGCTTTGCTTTGAGGTTTGCCTGGAAGTTTCCTCTCACTTCGTCTGACTGCAAGTTTCCAACATTGAACCTCTTTCTGGGGGCTTTACTGTTCCTGGACTTTGGCTTGAAGTGAAAGTTGAGCTTGCAGCGAACCAGCCGGTGGTCAGTGTGGCATTCCACGCTGGGCATGACCCTGGTGTG
Source organism: Narcine bancroftii (assembly GCF_036971445.1). Classification (NCBI taxonomy): domain Eukaryota; kingdom Metazoa; phylum Chordata; class Chondrichthyes; order Torpediniformes; family Narcinidae; genus Narcine; species Narcine bancroftii. Next base: position 203,439,186 of record NC_091470.1, read on the forward strand.
GAGCACATCTCGTTTGTCTCTTTCTCGCACCAGGACGTAGTCCAGGAGGTGCCAGTGTTTGGATCGGGGATGCATCCAGGTAGTCTCCAGGCTGTCCCCCTGCTGAAAAAGGGTGTTTGTAATGACAAGCCGCTGTTCTGCGCAGAGCTCCAACAGGAGGCGCCCGTGGTCGTTGCACTTGCCGACACCATGCTTGCCCAGGATTCCTGGCCAGGTTTCAGAGTCTTTGCCGACGCGAGCGTTGAAGTCGCCAAGGATGACAACCTTGTCGGCTGTAGGGGTGCATTGAATGAGGTTGTGCAGATCAGTGTAGAACTTGTCCTTTTCTGCTGGTTCCACCTGGAGGGTTGGAGCATAGACACTGATGAGGGTGATGCGACGCTTGTTTTGAAGGGGGAGTCGCATGGACATGATCCGGTCCGAGTGGCCTGTCGGGAGGTTTTCGAGTTTGGAGGCAATGGAGTTCTTGACCATGAAGCCTACACCAGATAGGCGTCGTTCATCCATAGGCTTGCCAGACCAGTAGAGTGTGTAGCCCACGCCACATTCTTGGAGGCTGCCTACATCTGCAAGGCGGACTTCACTGAGAGCGGCTATGTCAATGTCAAGTCTGATTCATTCCATCATTCTTTCTTTGGCTTGGCTTCATGGACGAATATTTATGGAGGGGGTAATGTCCATGTCAGCTGCAGGCTCGTTTGTGGCTGACAAGTCCGATGCGGGACAGGCAGACACGGTTGCAGCAGTTGCAGGGGAAAATTGGTTGGTTGGGGTTGGGTGTTGGGTTTTTCCTCCTTTGTCTTTTGTCAGTGAGGTGGGCTCTGCGGTCTTCTTCAAAGGAGGTTGCTGTCCGCCGAACTGTGAGGCGCCAAGATGCACGATTTGAGACGATATCAGCCCACTGGCGGTGGTCAGTGTCGCAGGCACCAAGAGATTTCTTTAGGCAATCCTTGTACCTCTTCTTTGGTGCACCTCTGTCTCGGTGGCCAGTGGAGAGCTCGCCATATAACACGATCTTGGGAAGGCGATGGTCCTCCATTCTGGAGACGTGACCTACCCAGCGCAGTTTGATCTTCAGCAGTGTGGATTCGATGCTGTCGGCCTCTGCCATCTCGAGTACTTCGATGTTGGAGATGAAGTTGCTCCAATGAATGTTGAGGATGGAGCGGCCCCACAGCTTTTGCAAGAGCTTTGGAGAGTGCCCAAGAGACTTCAATAATGGATTGTTGTCTACAAAAAGCAACAGATGAAAGATCTTGTTGGAGCCGCAGATTGTCTGGAGCTGTACTCAGAGGGTCATGTGGTTTTGCTAGCAGAGAGGGTCAAACAGGCTTTTTTTTTCTCAAAGAGAGAGAGAGAGAGAGACAGAGATCACTTCCACAGTTTTACAGGCAATAACAGTAGCTGGGACTGGAATAGGACAAGCTGGCAAGCTTGTGGAAACCCCCATTTGGGAGATGGTCTGGTCAAAGCCTTTGTGGTGGTTCATGCAAGAGGAGAGGACTAGTGTCTAATGTTTCACTTGGAATAAGTGAAACAAAAAGGAACTCTATGGTGACCTGAAAGAAAGAGGTAATCATCTGGAGAACCCTGACGGGGCAAGTTTTGTCAGCAAGACACTGAAGTGACTGATCTAAAGGAATCAGTTTGTGTCCAACGAGCAACAAATCTCTCTCTGAAAATCAACAAGAACCTTCCTGAGCGGTAACCATTTACCTTGCAAGCACCAAAGCCTGGTGAACTTCATAAATGTTAAATTCTGTGCACAGTATAAGAATTGCCTGCAACCAGTAAACTTGGAGGAATGAGAACTGTGAACCAAAGGACTTTTCTGAACTTACATACACACTACATACATGTGCGCTTAGAATTAGGAGGTTAAGTTAAGTTAAGTCAATAGTGATAAATTAAAGTGTGATTCTATTTTCATATTCAAAGATAATTAAAAGTAACCTTTGTTTAAGTAACCATTTGTCTTGGTGAATATCTATTGCTGCTGGGTTTTGGGGTCCTCTGGGCTCGTAACAGGGTGTAAATGGGGTGGCGCAGGCTCGTGGGCCAGAATGGCCTGTTACCGGGCCATTTAAAAAGAAAATTAAATAAGTAGATTCTCCAGTTTCATCCAACCCTTCACCGAGTCTCTCTCTTTTCCTATCCCTGTCTTCTTTCCCTCAGCTCCCCACTCCTTTCTCTCTCCATTCAGAAAGCTATCCCCTCCCTCTATCACCTCCGACATATGACCTCTCATGTGATGGCCTGTGTTCCCCCTTCCTCTCCTCTCTTTTTGTGTTTTTGTGACTTTTTGTGTTCAAGTGCCTGTCTGCCTTTTGCTCACACCTTGACGAAGGGTGCAGGCCCGAAACATCAGTCACCCGCGGATGCTGCGTGACCTGTCGCGTTTGTCCAGCACATTTGTGCCTTGGGCACTGGCCGGGGGCCATTATCCAAACTGAAAGCGCAACTAGCTCTGCTGCCGGACAGGCAGACAGATGGCAAACCACCTCTGATCTTTTTGGGTGTGGTTCGAACAAGGAAAGGGAGAAGCAGATCAAAGTACACACTTTAAAGGCAGTCAGTGAGCAGCTACCATGCCTGTGGCAGTTTGTCATTCACTGAGAGGGGAAGGGCAGGGAGCTGGAACGATCCACGGGAAGGGGATACAGAAATGGGGTGGGGGGGGGGGAGCAACACAGAAGGTTCAAGCTTCCTTTTACTGTAATCCCACTGTTGGTGTAGCGGTTAGTGCAACGCCTTTACAGCGCCAGTGACTGGGGCTAACATCCCGCGCTCTCTGTCAGAAGTGTCTGCGTGGGTTTCCCCTAGAAGACTCCGGTTTCCTCCCACCCTTCAAAATGTACCAGGGTGTAAATTTGGCGGCACGGGCTTGAGGGCCAAAATGAAATTAATGACTAAATTTAATTTAAATCAATAAATTGTAATGGCCACGGTTCACTTCAACGATAGCCAGCCGAGCAGGAGCCTACAGCAGATGCTGAATTCTGAGACACTGGTGTGGGAAGAAAGTTGGATGTAGGCTGAAACTCTTTATCATGACTGAATTTTCACCTTTTATCATGTGTCAGGTAAACAATGCAGCACAGCACAGGCCCTTCAGCCCACAACCTGGTGCTGACCCACATATGAAATAGGAGCAGGAGTCAGCCACTCGGCCCATCGTGCCCTGCCATTCAATGAGATCATGGCTGATCTGATGATGGGCTCATCTCCACCTACCTGCCTTTCCCCCATATCCCTTAATTCCCCCACAATGTAAAAATCTATGCCTTAAATATATTTACTGAGGTCACCTCTGCTGCTTCAATGGGCAGTGAATTCCCACCCTCTGGGAAAAGCATTTCCTCCTCATCTCCGTCCTAAATCTACTCCCCTGAATCTTCAGGTTATGCCCCCTCGTTCTGGTCTCCCCCACCATTGGAAACAACTGACCGACCACGATGCCTTTCATAATTTTATACGTTTGTACGAGATCCCCTCTCATTCTTCTAAATTTCAGCGAGTATAGTCCCAGACGATTTGATCCTTCCTCATAGGCCGACCCCCTCCCCCATCTCTAGAATCAACCTGGTGAACCTCCTCTGCAAAGCCAGTCCGTCCTTCCTCAAGTAAGGAGACCAGAGCTGCCCGTAGTGCGCCAAACGCGGCCTCACCAGGGCCATTTGCCTTCTTGATCGCCTGCTGCACCCGCAAACCAACCATCTGCAATTCAGGTGCGAGCGCTCCCAGTCCTTCTGCCCTGCAGCATACTGTTCTTCCAGCCTTCCTCACTGTGCCTGGCGAGGCTTTCCAGGCACCCACCAATGTAAAAATATGTACCCCTGACATCTCCCTTAGACTTTCCTTCACTTGCCTTGAACACATGTGTTCTGGTGTGACCTTCTCAAGAAGTAGGGATGTTTAAATGACTCAGAAAGAACAATGGAAGGTTATGGTCTCTGCCACTGGGAAGGATCAAATTGATAGGCCAGCGCTGCTCAAATTTCCATGTCCCTGAGACCTTAAACCCACCAATATAAATAGGAGCTGGAGTCAGCCGTCCGCCCTGTCGAGGTCTGCTACCCCATTCAGTCATTTGGTGTAACGATTGGCGCAACACCTTTACGGTGCCAGCAGCGGGGGTTCGAATCCCGGAAGGGAGTTTGTAACCTCTCTCCGTGTCTGCTTGGGTTCCCCCTCCACCACCTGGGGGCCCCTACCGTTCGCAACGTACCGGGGGTTGTAAGTCAATTGGGTGTTAATTGGATGACACGGACTCATGGGGCCGAAATAGCTGGTTACTGTATATGTCTAAATTTTAAAGATAATTAGTAAGATCAGGGCTGTTCTGGCCATAACCCTGATATGCAAAAATCCATCGATCTCTGTCCGACTGAGTGACATGGTTAGACCATAAGACATAGGAGCAGAAATAGGCCCTTCAGCCCACCAAGTCTGCCCTGTCATATCAACCCACTTGGCCCCACTGCCCAACCTTCTCCCCGTAACCTTTCATGCCCTGGCTAATCAAGAACCTCGGCCTTAAATATGCCCAATATCTCGGTCTCCACAACCGCATATGGCAACAAATTCTGCAGTTTCACCGCCCTCTGGCTGACGGAACTCCAACGTGTCTCTGTCCGAAGCGCAGGCCCTTTAATCCTGACGTTGTGCCCGCTTGTCTGAATCCAGTGGACCTTTCCGCCCACATACCACCTTAAGTCATCCGTTACTAACCACAGAGCAGCAATGGCATCCAATAAGAACACCCCCCCATCCCGCCTCCTAAATTCCAACGAATACAGGCCGCAGCTGATAGCATGAGGCTATTACAATCCCAGCGACCCAGGTTCGAATGTGGCACAGTGTAAGGAATTTAGACGTTCTCCTTCGGCCCCCCCTCACCCCATGACCTGAATGCGTTTTCCCTGGAGACTCCAGTTTCCTCCCAACCTTCAAAATCATACAGGGTTTGTAGATTAATTGGGGTATTTAAGTAACACAGGCTTATAGGCCAGAAGGGCCTGTTTCCATGCTGTACATCTAAACGAAAAATTTAAATTTAATAATGAGGCAGCATCAACTGCTTCTTTGGGCAGAGAATTCCTCTCTGGGAGAAACAGTTCACAGACCGACGGAAACCAAGTCCGCCACGATCTTATTTTACCCCACCTGAAGCCACTAACTGACTGGTGGCGTCACTGCCCAGCCCAGAGGGGCCAACACACAGGAAAAGGCCTCAGAGGGCTGCAAACTCTGCCTACGCCATCACTGGCAGCAGCCTTCACTTCCTCGAGGACGTCTACAGGAGGCGATGCCTCAAGAAAGCAGACCCTATTCTCAAAGACCCCAGGCAGGGCCCTCCTCACTCTGCTCCCATTGAGAAGGAGGTCCAGGAGCCAAAGACGGCACAAGGACAGCTCCTTCCCCCCGCCATCAGATTCCTGGACGGACAACGACCCCCAGACTCACTTCCTCTTCTTTCCACTAATGTATTTCGATATTTAAATAGTGTATTTACGGAAATTGTAATGCACAACACCGCCGCAAAACAATGATGTCATGACACAAGTTGTTGACAATAAATTCTAATTCGGATTCAGGAGACACCGTTTTCTCAGGATTGTATAGCAGAAAGACGGTGGAGACCCATTTCTGGAACAGGCCCTTCAGCCCTCAAGGTGTGCTGACCTATGTAAACATTTCAACAACCTCGCCCAATGGTTCTCGACCTTTTCCTTTCCACTCGCATCCCACCTTAAGTAACCCCTGTGCCATCAGGGTTCTGTGATTAGTCAGGGATTGCGAGTGGGAAGAGAAAGGTTTTAATCATCCCTTGTTGACTTGTTATGTGCACGGTTTCAGATTTCTAAAGGAAATAGGGCAATGACCATTCTTCTCAAGCAAATATTTGTGTCTAGAGCAGTGGTTCTCAACCTTCCCACCCACATCCCACCTTAAGCAACCCCTGACTAATCACAGAGCACCGATGGCATCAGGATCACTTAAAGTGGGATGTGAGTGGAAAGAAAAAGGTTGAGAACCCTGATCTCACCCTTCCCTCCCTCATACGCATGACCCTGTATCTTTCTTGCATCCATTAAATGCTCCTGTTGCACCAGCCTCCACCACCACCCCAGGCAATGCATTCCAGGCATGGGTCTCTGTGTAAAAAGCTTATTGGGCAGCCCGGTTGGTGTAGCGGCCGGCGCCTTTACAGCGCAGACAATCGGGGACCGGGGCTCAAATCCCGCGCTGTCTGCAAGGAGCTTAGACGTTCTCTCCACATGCTCTGCATGGGTTCCCCCAACCCCCCGGGGGGGGGCTCCTGTTTCCTCCCACCCTTCGAGACGTACCGGGGGAAGGGGTGTAGGTAAATGGGGTGCAAATTGGACAGCGCGAGCTCATGGGCCAGTTACTGTCTAATTTTAAATTTAAAAATTTTAGACAGAAGGACAAGGGGAGAGAGAGAGAGAGAGAGAGAGAGAGAGAGAGAGAAAGAGAGAGAGAGAGCTGGGGGAAAGGCAACAAGGGTAAGAGGAGGGGTTGCGGGAGTTTAACGAAACCTGAAAAGTCGATGTTGATGCCATCCAGTTGGAGGGGGCCCAGGCGGAAGGTGAGGTGTTGTTCCTCCATTTTGCTGGTGGACCATGCTGACCATGGACAGACAGGTCAGCGAGGGAGCAGCATGGGGGAACTGAAATGGATAGCGACTGGGAGATCTATGCCAATGTGGCGGCCAGAGCCAAAGCAATCTGAATAAGACAGCAGGCCATTTGCTCATCTTGGCACAGAAACGATTCATTGAAGGAAATCAAAGCAAACGCACAGTGCACTCTGGAAGAGAGAGAGAGATGGAGAGTGAGGAAACGAGAGAAAGAGAGCAAAATGACAGGCTCAAACAAAATGGCGGCACTACTGTAATGGCAGGCCCGGGGGAGAGCGGGGAGTGGAGACACAGCACTGCTCCAAATGGTCCAACTGCCCAGGCCTAATGCCGATGGCTCCATATGGTCATTAAGTGGCCCTGTTAGAGGAGCCGACTAAAATCCTGCACGTGGGATGTGGGCCCAAGATGGCAGCGCCAGCACTCGAGAAAAGCCACGAGGGGTTGCAGACACCCCTGGGGGGGGAAGCAGCAGACCGGCGCAGGGCATCGGAAAATGGTGACAACGCCCCCACCCCCCCTCCACCATTGAGAAGGAGAAGCAGGTCGGGGGCCATGGGGGCTGTGGCCGAAGGAGACATCTCCGGGCTGCAGGAGACCGGCTCATTGGAGCCAGGTTCCCCGAAGGGTGCTGAGAGCAAGAAGGGCTCCCGAAGGGCGCCTGATTGTGCCGGGGGTTAAGATCCAGAGCTCAGGCGGCTGATGGATCGAACAGGAGACTGTGCGGCTGCAGGGACCGCAGCAGGAGAATCCACAGACACTCGGTGTCTCTGAAGGATCTCCCTTTCACTTCTCCTTCTCTTGTACTGTGAGGGGCCCCAGGCAACACTAATGGCAAGTCTCAGTCTGGCCTACAGCAGGCGGACGGTAATTTTATGTAATATTACACGTTCTGACCATAGAAGAGAGAGAGTGAGAGAAAGGGAGTGATAGAAAGGGAGAGGGAGGGAGTGATAAGCCGGTTCCAGGTGCTCGGACACAGATAATGAGCAGCAGACGCAGCTGGGGGGGGAGTGCAGCTGGGACGTTCAGGTGGCCGCGGAGAAGCCGCCTTCCTGTCAGCTGAACATGCCAGCTGAAGGAGAGCCGCGTCCGAGTGAACGCCAGTTCCTGCGGACTGCGGCCGTCAGTCCCACTGCTGCTTTCAGGTGCAGCGGGGGATTCCCTGAGCCAGAGATTATACCGACAGGAGGAGGGTAAGTGCTTCCTCCTGGCCGGGTTCTCCACTTTCAGGTGGCCACCCGACAGCCGCATGGGGGTAGAATAGGCGGCTTTACAGTCGGGGTATTCTGGCCACCTGAAAGCGGCTTGAGAGGGTGATAGAGAAAACGGGAAAGAAAGAGAGAGTAAGATACAGAAAAGGCAGAGATGGTGAGAAAAGGTGAGAAAGGAGAGAGAGGGAAAAGAGAGAACACAAGTGGGTGTGTGAGAGAGAGGGGGGGGAAAAAATCAGGCAAGTGGGGGACTGTGTCTCCAAGAGAACCAGAGGGAAAGAACAGCAATTTGGATTTGGAAGACAGGATGAGTATCCCTTGCCACAGGCTGCATTCCTGGGGAGGCGATTGAGCCCAGATCCAGTGGTGGCGGGTGGGGGAGTGGTGGTGGGGAGAAGAGGGGGTATCCAGATTGGCCTTAGAAAGAGCTAGTACGAGCTCCAATGCCTTCCTCGAGATGAGCAGAAGGAAGAGGGGGAAGGGGGGATGTGTCGAAGGAGCCACCTCCTCTCCATGGGACATGCTCTCAATCCTTGGGACAAGAACCCCAGGAGGGGGGTGGGGGGGGCTTCCTGGACCCTGCGAGGGGCATAGAACTTTGATCGGCCCAGTGTCCTCTCCGGCTGAGTCAGAGAGATGGGAACAGCTTCCCCAACCCCCGTACACAATAACTGCACTGTTCCCTATTCACATCCACAGCTTCCTGCTGCAGCCTCTATTATTTGCATCTCTGCACATTCTACTCCCGTTCTCACTGATTGCTGGATCATTTCCCACTCCCCGCCCCTCTTATCAACACCCCCATCAACCTTTGCCTGCTCTATCTGTCCTCCCTCTCCCCCTCGCTGAACCCTCTCTCCCTTCCTTCCCCACTCTACACTCAACCCCCTCTATACCCTCTCATCTCTATATCCCCTCCCTTTCTATCCCCCTGTCTACACCCTCACACCCTCCCCTGTCTACACCCTCTCCCCTGTCTACACCCTCTCCCCTGTCTACACCCTCTCCCCTCTCGTACCTCACCCCCTCTCTACCTCACCCCCTCTCTACCTCACCCCCTCTCTACCTCACCCCCTCTCTACCTCACCCCCTCTACTACACCCTCACCCCTCTCTACACCCTCACCCCCTCTCTACACCCTCACCCCCTCTCTACTACCCTCACCCCCTCTCTACACCCTCACCCCCTCTCTACACCCTCACCCCCTCTCTACACCTCACCCCCTCTCTACACCCTCACCCCCTCTCTACACCCTCACCCCCTCTCTACACCCTCACTCCCATCTTCCTCTCCCCATCTACCTCTCCCCATCTACCTCTCCCTCTCTCTACATTCTCCCCCTCTCTACCTCCTCTTATCTACACCCTCACCCCCATCTACCCCTTCCCTTCACTCCCTCTCTACACATCCCCTCCCTATATCTCCCCCTCTCTAGACCCTCTCCCCTTCTCTACCTCTCCTCTCAACATCCTCAATCCCCATCTCTCCCCCTCCCCACCTCATCCCCATCCTCCCTCTTTCCCACACCCTCAGCTCTCTCCCCCACCCTACACTCAGTGGCATCACTAGGGTCGATGTCACCCAGTGCAGTAACTCATGGTGTTTCCCCGCCCCCCCTACACCCTCCACAATGGCCCTCCTCCCATACCAGACCATCTAGAATCCTCAGTAATGTTTCTTGTACTAATGTTACCGGTAAATCGTAATCCCGTAGATCACTGAAGGTAACGGCGATCGTAGTGAGATAAACAACTGGCAAAACTAAAATCACACCTTTAAGTTACAACATCATATGCCCGGCAGCAGCAAAAACAACAGCGCTTGCTGATGGCCACGTACAGATGGAACCATGGGATTTGAAGTGTCATAACGACGGCTCTGACCAGAGCACGTTAGACGGATCAAAAAGGAAAAAGCATCGAGTTTTAGCCTTGTAGGGAGATTGATCCACATCAGCTGAGCTTACGGAAAATGGTTTTGATGATGTTAGAATGAACGATGAGGATATTTTTATAAAAAATAATACATCTCTGCTGAAACATGGCACAAACATTTTACAGACAGTCGTTGTGGTGACGCCCCCACCCCCCCCCGATGGTATCACCCACTGCAGTCTGCATCCCCCAGTTACACTCTCCCTCCAGCCTCACCCCCCTCTCCTCCCTCACCCCTCTCTACCTTTTTCACTCTCTACACCCTCTCCTCTCCTCTCTCATCCTCTCCATACACCCTCACCCCCTCTCAAAACCCTTCCCCTCTCTACTCTCCCGTATCTACCTCTCCCCTCTCTACACCCTCTCCCCATCTACCTCACCCCCTCTCTACTCCAGTATCCAGTCCCTCCCCATACCCTCTTCCTCTTTCTATATCCACTCCCCCTCTTTACCCTCTCCCCACTTCTCTACCTCACCCTCTCTCCCCTTTCTACATCATCACTCCCTCTCTCTGTACCCCTCTCCCATTCCACCCCACACCCTCTCTGAACCTCCCCATTTCTCTCAACCCCTCCCTCTCTCTCTATACCCTCTCCCCTTTCTATAGCCCCTCCCATCTGCCTCTGCTCTCTGCCTTTCTCCATAACCTCTCTCACTCTATACGCTCTCCATATCTTCCTGTCTCTATCCCTCCCTCTCCCCTCTTCATACCCTCTCCCAAGCCCTCTACCATCTCTATACCTCCTCCCTCTCTCCATACCCCTCCCTTTTCTATACCCCCTCTCTTCCCTCTCCACACCTCCACCTGTCTCTACACCCCCTCTCTTCACTTCCCCCTCCATCTCCTTACCTTCTTGTCTCTGTACCCCTCTCCCTCCCCTTCTCCGTACCCTCCTCCCAATCTCAATACCCCATCTCCACATCCCCTCCCATCTCTATACCCCTCTCTGTCCTTCTCCATATCTCTATACCCCCTTTCCCCCTCTCCACACCCCCTCCCGTCTATATCCCTCTCTCTCAGCCTCTCCCTACCCTCCTCCCATCTGTATCCCCTCTCCGCTTCTCAACACCCTCTCCATCTCTATACCCCTCTCCATTTCTCCCTCCTTCTCCATACCCCCTCCCAATCTCTATACCCTCTCCAGCCACACTCTCCTCCACTCCATACCTTCTTCCCGTCTCTAATAAGCTTCGTTCCATCTCTGTACCCCCTCTCTCCCCGCCTTTTCTCTCCATACCCCCTACCCAATCTCTATCCCCCCACCTCCAGCCCCACTCTCTCTCTCTATACCTTCCTGTCTCTCACCCCCCCCCCTTCTCCCCTACCCCAACCCCCTCCTCTCTATAACCATCTCCCCGTCTCTCCACCACCCCCCACCCCCCATCTCCCCCGAAGCGGAGCCTAGCGCCGGTCCCACGGACGAATGGGGCAGGGTCAGCTCCCGGGGTTCTGCTGCGGCTTTCCTGGTTCCGCCCCCCCCCCCGCTCCCCTCGGAAAGGTTGCACCGGATTAAACGAACCCCCCCCCCCCCCCCCACCTCCCGGGGCAGCGAGCGGCCACTTACTGACGTCGCCTGCGGTGGACCATCCCGCAATCGTGCAGCGGCGGGGCCAGGGTTCGGTGACAATGCGATGCTGCGGACAGCCGGACGGACTAGCCCTGGGCTGCGGGCGATGCAGGCATGGCGTGGAGTGGGAGTGGGGGTGGGAGTGGGGGAGGGGAGGGGGGAGAGGGGGAGGAGAAGGGACGGCTGACGGGTGCAGATCCCCGGGCAGAACTGCAGCAATTGCCCGGTGCGGAGCCTAGATTCACTGCACCTCTCTCCCTGTCCACCCCCTCGCTTCATTCACACGAGAGGGAGGGAGAGAGAGCGGGAGGGAGAGAGAGCGGGAGAGAGGAAGAGAGGAAGAGAGGGAGGGAGAGAGAGGGAGGGAGAGAGAGGGAGGGAGGGAGGAAGAGAGAGAGCGGGAGGGAGGGAGGAAGAGAGAAAGGGGGAGAGAGAGAGGGAGGGAGGGAGAGAAAGAAAGAGAGAGAGGCCCAGCCCGCAGATACATTCCTGGGGAGGAGTCGGCGTCCAGCTGGGAGTCGCAGAGACACAGGATGGTGGCTACTGGAAGATATCACCAGGATCAACCCTATGCTGGAAATGGTCTGGGGATGTCCAGAAGTCTCATTCCCAGTGAGGGATGTCTCATCCCCAGGGTGGGATGTCTCATCCCCAAGGTGGGATGTCTCATCCCCAGGGTGGGATGTCTCATCCCCAGGGTGGGATGTCTCAACCCCAGGGTGGGATATATCACCCCACTGGGTGGGACATCTCATTCCCAGGGAAGGATATATCAACCCCAGGGTGGGACATCTCATCTCCAGGGTGGGACGTTTCATCCCCAGGGTGGACGTCTCATCTCCAGGGTTGGATATATCAACCCCAGGGTGGGACATCTCATCTCCAGGGTGGGACGACTCATCCCCAGATGGAGAGGATACATCTCATAACCTCAGTGGTTCGACTCTCCTCCAGTTATTAGACCCTTAAATGGATCTTTCATTGCAATGGTTAGTGTAGCACTAAACTCAGTCAGCTACAGTGACCAAAGTTTAAATCTGCTACGGTCCACCTGAAATACCTCCATAGGATACTGTGTGACCTTCTGAGTTTCTCCAGCACTTCCATGTATTGCACTCAACCCCAGCCTCTGCCAATTTATTTGTTGATCTGAGACACCTCGTACCCAGCAACTCATTCTCAGCAATGAAGTGTCTCCGACCCAGACTAGGGCACCCCCTTCCCTTTTACCCAAATTCGGCCAGCCCATACCAGGCTTACAAAATCCACTGCTGTGGCATGGCACCGGAGTTTATCAGGGGCATTGAGAGGGAGGAAGGGTGAGAGTCTGTTTGGGGATCTAGAATCTGACTGCATCATTTCAGAATAAGGGATTGCACATTTCAGATGAAAGTTTACTGTCCTAGGGAGTTGAAAATCCTCGGAATTCTCCCCCGAGAAATCTGTTTGAGGTGGCGACGTCAAATTCACTGGAGGTGGAGATTAACGGATTATTTCTACCTCTGAGGTATTTCTACCTCAGAACTGGATGGTGGCAGATCAGCCTTCTTGAACGTAGGGGTCGGGTCAAAGGGGAAGTCAGCCGATTGAGAGGCTGCAATCAAAGTGGATGGCTAGCTCATTCATCTGACTGATCAAAGTTCAGGTGGGGGAGGGAGCAATGGGCATCTTGGCCTAATATCTCTTCAATATGATGCAGGGGACCTAAGTTGATGGAAGGAGAAGGAAAGAAAAGAATGGACTCAGTAGAATTTCTGGTGTATTTTTGTTGAATGACAACATTGTCTGACTGGCTTAATGCAACCTAGATTGTATACCTAAAATGGATGAGAGGGGGGGGGGTGGGGGGGTGGCCTGGGAGGAGGGAGGGGGGGGGGAGAAAAAGTCACTGTATATGTGTGAAAAAGAAAAAGTGTATATCATGGCTAATGTGATTTATGGTGTGAAAAATAAAAAATAAAATTAAAAAAAATATGATGCAGGGGAGTGGGAGGTTGTTGGGGTGGTGTGGGGGGTGAGAATGATGAGAGGGTAGAATGAGCTGGCAGAGGAAGGGGGGAGGTATTGGGAGGTTTGGGAGTTCACATAATTAGTGGCACACGACTCCTCCTCACTTGTCAGGAAGATGCAACAGCAACTCCCCTTCCGGAGGACGACTGAGGCAGACGAGGCCTACCATCATGTCAACCTTCTACACCACTGGTTCTCAACTTTTTACTTTCCACTCACATCCCACTTCAAGTCATCCCATTGCCACCGGAGCTCAGTGATTAGTCAGAGATTGCTTCAGGTGGGATGTGGGTGAGAAGGGAAGGTCGAGAATCACTGCTCTAGACCCAATTGTGACTGAAATCTTTTGCTTGAGAAAAATGGTCATTGGCCCATTTCCTTTGGAGTTCTGAAACCGTGCACATCACGAGTCAATGTACAGTTAAAACAGGGGCTTTCGTTTCCACCCAAATCCCACCTTAAGCAACCCCTGACTCATCACAGACACCGACGGGATCAGGATGACTTAAAGTGGGATGTGAGTAGAAAGAAAAAGGTTGAGAACCACTGTAGCATGGCTGTATCACAGTGTGGGGACGGTTGCTGCAGAGAAATGGATCAGAGGTCAATCTACAGGACCAGAGGAGCGGCGGAAAGAATCACTGGAGTCTCCCTCCTCCCCACCCCCCCCCCCCCCCCATTGATGTGATCTACTGAGATCGTTGCCTGAAGAAGCGCGCAAAATCATCGAGGACCCCCTTCCACTCCCGCACAAGGCATCATTCAGCTGTTCCCATCGGGGAAGAGATCCAGGAGGATCAGAGCCAGCACCACCAGGCTGAGGAACAGCTTCTTCCCACGGGCAGTGAGAACGCCGAACAACCAAAGGAACCGCTCATACTGATCTTCCAAGACTCTCGTATTCACAAAATCAAATCTATTTATTTATTTATTTAGGTGAAATACTTCTCCTGTGTGTGTATTGTTTGTCAGTGCGTGTGTCATGTCTCGTTGTGTGTCCACGTGTTTTGCACTGAGGACTGGAGAACGCTATTTCGTCGTGTTGTACTTGTACAATCAGATGGCAATAAACTTGACTTAAAATGGGCCAAATGCAGGCAAATGGGACCAACTCTAGGAGACAACTCAGACAGCATGGATGAATTGGACCAAGGGCCTGTTTCGGTTCTGTATACAAACTTCTTGCAGACAGGGCAGGGATTCAAACCCCACTCCCGATCACTGGCGCCGGAAAGGCATTGCGCTAACCTCTATGCCAACTGTGCTGCCCTTAGATTGATAGATAGGTAGGTAGATCGAGATTTAAATATGTGTTTATATGTATATCTATATCAGAATCAGGTTTATTGTTTTGACGTGTCATGAAATGTGCAGAATAAGGTGCAAGATTTCTATAAATTACAATTCCATAAATACTTCATTTAAAAAATTAATAACTCATGGAAAAAAAAAGAAAAAGTGAGGTCTTGTCTGTAGGTTCATTGTCCATTCAGCGATCTGATGGTGGAGGGGAAGTGCCATTATGCGGGTCTTCCTTGGTGAGGATAGCAATGTGAAGAGGGCATGGCATGAGTGGCTCCTTAGCACCTTATAAAGCCTCAACATCATATCCCTGCTCTTAGATTCTATTCCTCGTGAACTGAACACCAGCATCGCATTCGCCTCCTTCCCCACTTGACCTCAATTAATTCTAATAGGTCTCTTTAGCCAAATGCAAGATTGCTCTGCAATTAAAGTTTGTGGTTTTACTAATTTGCTTTACAGAGAATTGAGGAAGAGGGAATCATTCACGACAACCACCTCGCACTCAATGTCAGCAAAACCAAAGACGACAATTGTGGATCAGGAGAACACAACCCAGTCCTCATCCAGGGCTCAGTAATGGAGAGGGTCAAGAAATTCCTGAGGGGGTGGGGGTTAACATCTTCGAGGATCTGTCCACGTTGATGCAAACTTGAAGAAGGCTCACCTTCTTGTGTGAAATGGCTGAGGTGGCTCAGTACGCCACTGAAGACTCTCGCAAACCTCCCCAGGTGGAGCATTCTGGCCGGTTGCATCACTGCCTGATATGGAGGCGCCAACTCTCAGGATGAGAATAAACTTCAGAGGGTCATTAACTCAGCCTGCGGTGTCACAGGCACCAGACTCCACTCCATCGAGGACATCAACATGAAAAAAAAGCAGCCTCCCAACACCCTCCCCCACCAAACACCCACCCAGGCCCTCTTCACTCTGCTACCATCGGGGACAAGGTCCAGGAGCCTGAAGACGAGCCCAAGGATGGCTTCTTCCCCACCGCCATCAGATTTTCATACGATCAATGAACCACAGACATGGCCTCACTTTTCATACAGTTATTTTTATTTTTTTATAGTAATGTGATAAGATGGTTTATATTACAAATGTTCGCATTGTGACACTGTCACAAAACCCCAAGTTTCATGACGGTAAATCCTGATTCTGATTTCTTCTGAACCCTCTTCAATGTCCGCCCATCCATTCTAAAATGAGAATTTTTCTTCTGATCCTGTGTGGACAATAGGGTTCTGCAAATTCCTTTGGCCTCCTCCTCTGCTCTCTCCGTCCTCCTCTCTCCCCTTCTTCTCCCGCCTCCTCTCTCCTCCAAGGCCTCGTCAGCCTTCCAGCACAGAGCTCAATAGATTTTTAAACCTGAAGGTAATCAAGGCCCCCCCACCACCACCACCAGGGGTGGCTGCTGCAAGGGTCGCTTGCAATCTTCGAGGGAGGGCGAACGAGTCATGAGGGCCTGTGGTCTGCATCTTGCTTCATTTAGACCATATAGCATAGTAACAGGCCCATGAGCCCCCATCCCCCAATTAATCTCTTCAACTGCCCCCCCCATATGTTTTGAAATGTGGGAGGAATCTGGCGTGCCATGTGCGAACTCCTTACAGACAGTGCTGGATTTGAACTAACTGCTAAGGGGTGGGGGTGGTGGGGGGGAAACAATCTCTTTACTTCATTCTGCCCCACCCCTCATCTCTCTCCCCATCTCCCACTCCCTGAAGAACCTGAATGAGGGAGCGACATCCCATTCCCCTCTCCTTCCTGCTCCACCTCTCCCTCCTCCCCGTTCCCCTCCGCTTCACTCTCCCTCTCCTCCCTCTCTTTCACCTCTCCTCGCCCTTTCCCATGTCTCTCACTGTAATGGTCCAATTTGCACTCACTGACCAAAATCTCGGAGGATCTTTCCTGGACCCAACGCATTGATGGCCTCATAAAGAAAGCACGTCAGTGCCTCTACCTCCTCAGGAGTTTGGGGAGGTTTGGTATGACACCGAAAAGCCCGGAAAATTTCTACAGAGGTGTGGTGCATCACGGTCTGGTATGGGGGGGGGGGGGGAAACACCAATAACCAAAAGGTCTTGGACATAGCCCAGGACATCATGTGCAAAATCCCTCCCCACCCATCAAGAGCATCTATGGGGAAATACGGGGAACATTGCTGACGGAAAGCAGCAGCAATCATCAAGGATCCACACTACCGGGAGGAGTCACGTGATGGAGTAGTGGCCGGTCGGGGAACTCCAGCCCTCTCCAGAAAAGTAAAAAAAAGACAGTGAAAAAACAAAGGCACAAACATAAAAAACAAAATAAAGTGAAATTAAAGGTGTGGAGAAAATGGCAGCAAAGAAAGAAAAGCCAAAAGCAACGGGAAGAAAAGAAGAAGAAAAGACATCGGAAGAAGAAGGTGAAGGCCTTACCTGTACGAGGAGGCCCGCCGTGGAGAGAGAAGCCCGCTCCCTAAGGTCAGTTGAAGCCCCGAACTCGGGACTACAAAAATGGCTCACGGAGCCAAACAAAAGTGCGCAACCGCGCATGCGTGACTCCTCGCGCATGCGCGATGCGCAAGACAAGAATAACACTGATGGGAGGGGGGACCAGCTGAGGAGTTGATCTCCACAGCTGAAACTGACAACCACAACAGGGCAGCAAGAGGAAAACACAGAAAACAACGAGAACAAGAAAGAAGAGAGTAAAAAGAAATCAAAGAAACAATAGATGACCAACCCAGAGGAAGAAGACCAGCAGCAAGACACTTCTAATAAAAATAAGAAGACCAAAAATACCCAACAAAATAAAACAAACAAACCAACAAGAAAACCAGAAGAGACAGGGGTAAAGGACACAGATCCTGGAGTAGACTCAGAAAAAGAAGAGGAAGAACACAGAGAAATGGAAGATGAAGGGAAGGGCAAGTACATGGATACATATTTTTTTTAAAAATATATGGAATCAGTAAAAGAATGGCAATCACAAGAATTCAGTGAATTAAAAAGAAGAGTTAAAAAGTACAGAAGAAAAAATGAATAGATTAGAGATGATCATGTCAGATATAGGAAAAAGAGTAGACAAGGTGGAAGAATGAGAAACAGCCATAGAAATGGAAGTAGATGACTTAAAAAAGAAATTAGAAGAATCTGATAAAAAAAAAGTTAAAGAGACACAAGAGCTGTTAGCTCAGAAGATAGATATAATGGAAAATTATAATAGAAGAAACAATATAAAGATAGTGGGCCTTAAGGAAGATGAAGAAGGCAAGAATATGAGAGAATTTATAAAAGAATGGATCCCCAGGGTCCTAGGAAGACCAGAATTACAGGAAGAAATGGAAATAGAAAGGGGACACAGAACATTAGCCCCTAAACCACAACCAGAACAAAAACCAAGATCCATTCTAGTAAAATTCCTAAGATATACAATAAGAGAAAATATATTGGAGAAAGCAATGAGGAAAATAAGAGAAGATCAAAAACCACTGGAATACAAAGGTCAAAAAAATTTTTTCTATCCAGATATAAGTTTTGAACTCCTGAAGAAGAGGAAGGAGTTTAATACAGCAAAAACGATCCTATGGAAAAAAGGATATAAATTTATGCTGAAGTATCCAGCGGTACTTAAAATAGTTATTCCAGGGCAGCAAAACAGACTATTCTTGGATCCAGAGGAAGCAAGAAAATTTGCAGAACTAGAAAACAGACAGAGAGATGAAGATATGTAATGAGAACAAAAATGACCACAAACTATATGTATGTGTGTATGTATATATATATAAAAAAAAGAAACTATAGGTAAGAACTAAGAAGGGAAAGAAAGGGAAGAAAGGAAGTATGGGGGGAATTAAGAGAGTGGCCTTTGTTATATATGAAGATTAAAATCTTTTCTGGGGGGGCTGGGTGGGGAAGAGTTACGGTCACTGCGAAATCAGTTGACGCTTGCGAGTGAATTCGAAAATCTAAATGGAGAGGGGAGATGTGGTTGCCCGACAAGGGACAAAGGGCAACTCAGGAAGGGGAGGGGATAGGGGGGTTAAAGGAATTTTAGATAGGAGAATAAGGGAAATATTTTATGTTTTAGAAATGTTGTCTTATAATGTGTTCAAAAAAAGAAAGCAGAAATGGATAAGAAGGAAAGGTGATGATGAGGAAACGAAAAGGAAAGATAAACAAAATATGAAATGGCTATGTTGAAATATATAACTTTAAATATTAATGGAATACATAACCAAATCAAAAGGAAGAAACTGCTAAATTTACTGAAAAAAGAAAAAATTGATATAGCATTCGTACAAGAAACACACTTAACTGAAGTGGAACACCAGAAATTAAAGAGAGATTGGATAGGACATGTAACAGCAGCGTCATATAATTCAAAAGCTAGAGGAGTAGCTATATTAATCAGTAAAAATGTACCAATCAAAATAGAAGAGGAAATAATAGATCCAGCAGGGAGAAATGTAATGATAAAATGTCAGATATATTCGGAGTTTTGGAATTTACTCAATGTATATTCACCTAACGAAGAAGATCAAAAATTTATGCAAGATATTTTTTTGAAGATAGCAGACGCGCAAGGGAACATACTAATAGGAGGGGATTTCAACCTTAATTTGGATTCAAACATGGATAAAACTGGGAAAAAAATTAACAGAAAGAACAAAGTAACCAAATTTATAATTAAATCGATGCAAGAAATGCAACTTTTGGATATATGGAGGAAACAACACCCAAAGGAAAAGGAATATTCATATTATTCGGGTAGACATAAAACATACTCAAGAATAGACCTATTCCTGTTATCAGCTCGCATGCAACAGAGAGTTAGGAAAACGGAATATAAAGCTAGACTATTATCGGACCACTCACCCCTGATATTGACAATAGAGTTAGAGGACATCCCACCAAGAATGTATAGATGGAGATTAAACTCCATGCTACTTAAAAGGCAGGATTTTAGAGAATTCATTGAACGTCAAATTAAAATGTACTTTGAAATAAATACGGAATCAGTGAAAGATAAGTTTATACTATGGGATGCAATGAAAGCATTCATCAGAGGGGAAATAATAAGTTATGTAATGAAGATGAAGAAGGACTACAATCAGGAAACAGAGCAGTTGGAAAGGGAAATAGCAAATATAGAAAAAGAATTAGCAATGAAGGAAGACACAACTAAAAGAAGAGAATTGGCAGATAAAAAAATAAAATATGAAACACTGCAAACATATAAGGTGGAGAAGAACATAATGAAGACTAAACAGAAATATTATGAACTAGGAGAAAAAACGCACAAAATTCTAACGTGGCAGCTTAAGACAGAACAAACTAAGAGAATGGTATTGGCATTAAGGAAAAAAGACAAGCAAATCACATATAATCCAACGGAGATTAATGAAAACTTCTGAGAATTCTACGAACAATTATATCAAACTGAAAATGAAGGGAAAGAAGACAAAATAGATGAATTTTTAACTAAAATTGAACTACCGAAATTACAAACAGAGGAACAAAATAAATTAACAGAACCATTTGAAATAGTAGAAATATAGGAGATAATAAAAAAACTGCCGAATAATAAAACACCAGGAGAGGATGGATTCCCAATAGAATTCTATCAAACATTTAAAGATTTATTCATTCCTCCCCTTCTGGAAGTAATCAACCAGATTGCCAAACACAAAGCTTACCAGATTCATGCAAAACAGCAATAATTACAGTAATACCAAAGACAGGGAAAGATCCACCTGCACCAGCATCATATAGACCAATATCTCTACTTAACACAGATTATAAGATAATAGCTAAATTATTAGCAAACAGATTAGCCGACTATGTACCAAAAATAGTAAATCTAGACCAAACTGGATTTATTAAAAAAAGACGAACAACAGACAATATCTGTAAATTTATTAACTTAATTCATGCAGTAGAAGGAAACAAGGCTCCAACAGTAGCGGTTGCTTTAGACGCAGAGAAGGCCTTTGACAGAGTAGAATGGAATTATTTATTCAAAGTACTACAAAAATTCAGCTTACCAGAGAAATATATTAATTGGATTAAAGCATTATATAAGGGGCCATTGGTGAAAGTGACAGTAAATGGATATATATCAAAGCAATTTAACTTAAGCAGATCAACAAGGCAGGGATGTCCACTATCTCCCTTATTGTTCGCGTTAGCCATAGAACCACTAGCAGAACTCATAAGAACAGAAAATAAAATAAAAGGGATAAAAATAAAAGGCAAGGAATATAAAATCAGTCTATTTGCAGATGACGTTATAGTATACTTAGCAGAACCAGAAATATCAATAAAAGAATTACATAGGAAATTGAAGGAATATGGAGAAGTGTCGGGGTACAAGATTAACGCAAATAAAAGTGAAGCAATGCCAATGAATAATGCGGATTTCTCAAAATTTAAGAAAGAATCACCATTCAGATGGCAAACGCAAGCAATACGATACCTAGGTATACAAATAAATAAAAACCTCGGCCATCTATATAAACTCAATTATTATCCACTAATGAAAAAAATTACAAGACGACTTAGAGCAGGGGTGTCAAACTCAAATTCACGGAGGGCCAAAATTAAAAACTTGGACTAAGTCGAGGGCCGAACTAAATATTTATTGAAAATTTTCAACAACATCTGCATGTTTTCTCTTCTTTCAACATATGTAATGTTAAACTTTTTCTTATTAAAATAAATGTTTAATAATAGTTTTGGTTAAACTCTTTCATTGTCATTGTCATTGGCCCATTTCCTTTGGAGTTCTGAAACCATGCACATGATGAGTCAATGAGGGATGATTAAAGCAGTGGTCTTCAAACTTTTTCTTTACACCCACAGACCACCTTAAGCAATCCCTTACTAATCACAGAGCACCAATGGCACAGGGACGCGAGTGGAAAGAAAAAGGTTGAGAACTGTTGTATTGTGGTAATTCCACATCTGATTAGGTTAATTGTTAGGCAAGTGGTCAGAGAAGGACCCCCCCCACCCCAAGAAAGGCTTAAATCACAGGAACAAAATAAGCTTCCGTCTCACTGCTCCCAATCTTACACACAGTCCTGATGTGGAATGTGGGGTCGCAGCTCCACGTTCACCCGAGTTCAGGTGCTGTCTGTGTGGAGTTTGTACGCTCCCCCTTGTCTTGGACCAACAGGTCGGTCGCCTGATGAAGGCAATCGAACCCCCCGTTGAAACGCCGGCGTCCGGGGCGGTGGAGGAATTGGCTGAGAAGAGCGCGTTGCTCCCACCCCCCTCCCATGGTTGGAGAGGGATTAAACTGCGATCTCATGGCGCCGGGCTCGTCTCCAACAAAAGGAGCGGGAGGCAGGGTCCGCCGCGCACGGAGCGAGGGGGAAGGCATCGCCAACGAGACGTTCGGTCCGGCGTCGCCGCTGAAGCGCAAACCCAGCGAGGATGGTCCCCAACTCCAGCCGCGTCTGTGTGTCCGGGAGCCGGGCGGGCTGAGTGCGGCGCTGTGATCCCCGGGATTCGGGACTCTGAGATCCCTCCACACCTCCGGCGTCTTCATTTTCACCTTCAGTGTGCATGCGATATACTGGCGCGGCGGCCAGCGGGCCAACTCTAATATATATTTAATCTGATCTTGCAGGCCAAATATAATTATATCGCGGGCCAAACATGTATATTAAATATATATTTAATATACAAACATGTATATTAAACTACAAGAAAAGGAGAACAAGGAAACAAATGGTAAAACCAAACAAAAATGGAAACAAGATCTAAGCATAAAGAATGAAACATGGGAGAAGCTATGCTCCGGAACCATGAGAAATACAATGAACACGAGGTTACGTATGATACAATATAACTGGATACACAGGCTATACATTACACCTCAAAAGTTAAATAAATGGGATCCAACAGTATCTGACAGATGTTTTCGTTGTAAAAAAGAAATGGGAACAACAATTCATGCAATCTGGACATGTGAGAAAGTGGAAAAATTTTGGGAAGATCTAAACCAGATATTAAATAAAATCACAAAAAGCAATATACCAAAAAACCCAGAGATCTTCCTCCTAAGTAACATAAAAAACAAAGAATTTGGACTTGATTTGGATGGAGCACAAAAAAGATTTGTTAGGATAGCCCTAGCTGAAGCAAAAAAATGTATTATGTCAGCCTGGAAATTAGAAGATAACTTGAGAATACAACAATGGTATATAGAAATGAATAAATGTATTCCATTAGAAAAAATAACCTATAATTTAAGAAATAACATTACAATATTTGAACAAATATGTGAGCCATATATGAAACACAATAGAGAAAACCTACCGTGGACATCTACCACCTAAAATGACAGAAGGAGAAGAGAATGAAAAGAACTGACTCAGTGGAATTTCTTGTTTATTTTTATTGAGTGACAACATTGTTTGACGGGTTTAATGTATCTTATATTCTGAACTTTAAATAAATGGGAGGGGAGGTGAGGGAGGGAGGGTGGGGAGGAGGGAAGGGGGGAGAAAACGACACTATATATTTAAGAAGGAAAATATATGTATCTTGATTAATATGGTTTATAGTGTGAAAAATAAAAAAAATTTAAAAAAAGAGGTCTCAGGGCTACAAGACTCACACCCCCAGGTTGAGGAACAGCTGCTCCCCTTCCACCATCAGATTCCTCCACAACAAACTCTCTCTGCATTGCAGTTTGTTTACGTTCGTTATCTGTGTACAGTTTATTTTTGCACTACCAATTAGTGGTAATTGGTAGCGTACAAAGTACACACATTCACATACACGCACGCACACTCTCACATTGACACGCACACACATTGGACCTCTTTCTCTTTCTGTCTGTCTCTCCCTCCATCCTGTCTCTCTCTTTCCCCCCGCCGCCACCTCACATTTGACCTTACACCTGCTCGAGGCCTTTGCTTTCGGCTGCCTGGGCCCAAACCTCTGGAACTCCCTCTGTTCCCCCACCTCTCTCGAGCTGCTCCCTTAACCCTCGTTACACTCTCTGCACTGGCTACGACCTTCCCAGGTCCAACACCTAACTCCCAGCACCGACACTGCCGAACCCGAGCAGGGAGGATTTCCCTGGCGGATGAAGGGAAGGACTGAAAGTCTCCTTGAACATCCCCCACTGACTGGAGACACCAGAAATGGCGGTGCTGAAATCATGAGTCTGAAGAAAACAAGTCATTGGAGATACTTGATGTGTCGGGCAGCAGACATTTCAGGACAAGACTTTCATGCAGGCTGAATGTAGAGGGAGTCGGAATGATGGGAATAAAATGGTAACGTCTGCAGATGCTGGGGTTGCAGTGCAATGCACAAATGTGTGGGAGAATCCCCCCTTGGGATGGCGGGGGACGAGGGTGACCTGTTTAAGATGATGAGAGGCATTGACAGCGAGGATAGACAGAGGCTGAAAGGTGGCCACTGGAGGACACAGGTTTAAGGTGCTGGGGGACCAGGGGCAGAGGAGAAGTTTCTTTTTACACAGAGAGTGGAGGAATCGGCTGCCGGCAACTGTGGTGGAGACGGATATAAAAAGGGTCTTTTCTCTTTGAATATTTCTATTAAAATCAAAGATCCACATCGGAAAATACGAAGTCCATAAGAATACACAGTAAAAGTAAAAAAAGATACATTCCCACTTTGACCAATGGTTCTCAACCTTCTCCTTTCCACTCACATCCCACTTTAACTTATCCCGATGCCATCGGGGCTCTGTGATTAGTCAGGGATTGGGATGTGGGTCGAAGGAAAAAGTTTGAAGGCCACTGTTTTAATCGTACTTCATTGACTCGTTATGTGCATGGTTTCAGAGCTCCCAAGGAAATGAGCCAATGACAATTTTTCTCAAGTAAACGATTTCAGTCACAACTGGGTCTAAAGCAGTGATTCTCAACCTTCCCTTCCCACTCACACTCCACCTTAACTAATCCCGATGCCATCGGGGCTCTGTGATTAGCAAGGGGTTGCTTAAGGTAGGATGTGGGTGGAAAGAAATTCCCCCACCACTTCCTCCCTCCTCTCCTGCCCCTTCCTCCCTCCTCTCCTCCTCCACTGCCCTTCCTCCTTCCTCCTTCCCCTCCTCCCTGCCCCATCCTCCCTCCTCTCCTCCTTCCCTGCCCCTTCCTCCCTCCCCTCCTTCCCTGTCCCTTCTTTCCTCCTCTCCTGCCCCTTCCTCCCTCCTCTCCTACCCCTTCCTCCCTCCCGTCCTTCCCTGCCCCTTCCTCCCTCCTCTCCTCTCTCCCTCCCCCCCCACCACTTTTTTATTACAGCACCTACCAGCGTTTTGCTCGCACCTTGACGAAGGGCCCAGATCCGAAACATCAGAGACCCTGCGGATGCTGCGTTTCGTGCTGAGTTTCTCAGATTCTATCCAGATTCTATCACCAATGTGTCTATGTACAGATTGTAGGATGACTGTGATTGGCTGAGAGCATAGCCATGCCTACTGGCAGGTCTTAAAGGATTGCTCCTAGCCAGACCAGATCATTCTGGACTGGTCGACCTACTTGTGATTCACTCCAGTCTTTTAGTTAATAAAAGCCTTGGTTTGGATCAACAAGTCTTTGATTCTTTCGATGTGCATTACAAGCACTTTTGTGCGTCAACCAACAATCCCAGTGGCTGCAGAATTTCCTGTTTAATTTCAACCACGAGTTCGAAGAGCCCACTTCAGACATTGGCCCATGATGTGGCGCCGACCCCTCTAAACCTGCCAAAACAGAACTAAACCCTCCCTTTGTCATTACTTTCTATTTTTCCTTCGTCCAACTGCCTGTCGAAGTCTTTTGGCCAGTCTAAGAGTCTTTAGGCCAGTCTAAATATCTTTAGGCCAGTCAAAGAGAACTTTGGCCAGTCTAAGAGTCTTTAAGCCAGTCTAAGAGTCTTCAGGTCCTTTTATAGAATTAAAAAGGGCAACTGTAAAGGTGGAGATTCCCCGCCCTCGCATTGCTAACCCTACCTTCATAAATGCTCCGGGAGCGGCTCCAAGAGGCCAAATCCAATCCTTCCAAGGGGTAGTTCCAGCGGTGGAAAGCAGCTTTCCACCTCCCTTCATAAATTCAAGTGGCTGGCTAGAGGGCGGGCCCAATGACGTCGCGACCCAGGGCCTAGTCGAGTTGCGGTCCTGCATGGGCGCTATCACATTTGAAGGCAAAGGTGCCCGGGAGCAAGTGGAGGAAGGACACTGTCAGGGCAAGGTGCAGAGGGGGAGAGGGGCTCTTTTTTTTTTAAATGGAGGTTTGGCCAGGCAGAAGAGAATGATCAATAGTTGACTTAGTTACCCATAATCCCCCATGCAGCTGGAACTGCTCTGCGTTTCCAGCTGCGTGGGGGAACTATGGGTAACGTGAGCAGCCATGGCTTGCCGCATATTGAAGCCGTTGTGCTGACGGCCGGCGCCAAGGCAACAGTCGCCCCAGCCTACAGCGACTCCGGAGGCAACGCCCTTCAGGGCTGGCCAATGAAAAGGAAAGCGCAGATTTTTCTCCCCTCGAAGTGGAGGCCGTCCATAAAAACACCTTCTTAAATGCCCCGAATGTTCCAGCCTCCGCCGCCACCCCTGGCAAGGCATTCCACAACTCTCTGTGAAAGAATGTACCCCCCCCCCACTGATCTTTCCTCCCCTCACTTTGTATAGACATCCTCTAGTATTTGCTACCCCCCCACCCCGCCCTGGGGGAAAAGGCGCTGGCCATCCACCATGTCTAATCCTCTCATAATCTTGCAGACCTTGGGACAATCAAGCCTTCTGCATTGGAAGAGCTTACACAAGTTTAGAGTCCAGGATAATGAAATGCGCGGAATACACGGCTGGAACATCGAACCGCAGAGCACAGGAACAAGTCTGTCTGTGCCAACGCGTTGCCCGAATGATATCGGTTTCAATTCTTGCATATTCATCATGTAACCTCTTCAACACCAACCACTGCTTCCACCACTAGGCCTGGCACCCTCCGCTCGCTGGGTAAAATATTTGCTTAGCCCCTCACCGCAATAGCGTGGATCTCCCCATAGTCGCCCACTTCAATTCCCAGCACCAACGTGTCATGCGCTGCCAGGCTGACTGGGCCCCCTCCAACCGGATGACATTAACATCGATTTCTCTGGCTTTCGTTAAACCCCCTCCCCCTTGCTTTCCCACCCCCCACATCGCCTCTCCTTTCCCTGTCCCATTTCGCACAGACGTGATAAATTCTACCTTGTCCCTTATCACCTTTAGTTGGTCTGGATTCCTCCCCTGTTGTTTGAATCCGGAGACTTCCTGCTTCTGCTCTTTCAGATTGCTTTTTTTCCCCTGAGGAAGGGCTCAGGCCCGAAACGTCGGCGATATATCTTTGTCTCCTTTAGATGCCAAAAAGTCCAGCTGAGATCCTCCGGCATTTCGGTGAGTTTACCACAGTTATAGCACCTGCAGCTTATTGGGTTTCGTCGTTCCTCTGGACCTGTCATTAGCATGGAGAGGAGGCAGGTCCCACTGCACGGGCAACAGCTGGATCTCTGTATCAACTCTTTGCGCCCTGGAGAGGGCACTCCAGCTACCAGAGGCGCAGAACCCATGGTTGACCACGACCGACAGAGGCCGCAGATGGACACTGTCGCCAAACAGTGAATTTCCTGACACTAAATACTGATTCTTATTCAGATTTTGGATTTAATGTCAGAGTCCATGCACGACATCACATCCAACACCAAGATTCCATTTTCCTGCGGGCGCGGCAGAATTACCACTAATTGGTCTTGCAAAAAAATAAACTGTACACAGTGTAAACATTTAAATACATGAAGAAGTGTAAACAGATAACAAATGTAAACAAACTGTCTGTGCGATGCAGAGAGAACAAAAAGAAAATCAATAAAGAGTCCTCAAATGAGTCCCTGATTGAGTTTGTCGTTGAGGAGCTTGATGGTGGAGGGGGAGCCGCTGTTCCTGAACCTGGGGGTGCGAGTCTTGTGGCCCCGACACCTCTTTCCTGATGGCAGCAGCAAGAATAGAGCATGAGCTGGGTAGTGGGGTATCCTTGATGATCGCCACTGCTCTCCAACGGCAGGGTCCCCCACATAGATGTTCTCGACGATGGGGTGGGGTTTTCCCAGCCATGTGCTGGGCTGGGTTCGCTACCTTTTGCAAGGCTTTCCGCTCAGGGGCATTGGCTCCCCCCCCCCCCCACACACCAGGCCGTGATGCAGCCGGTCAGTGCACTTCCTACCACACCTCTGTAGAAATCTTCCAGGGTTTCTGGAGTCGAGCTCGGCAGGAGTGGCAATACCACATTCCAAGCACAGTTTAGCCAAAGCCTTGTGTAGCAACAATATTACTTCACGGCTCTGGAACTCAATCCCACGGTTAATGAAGGTCAACACACCATAGGCTCCCTGAACAACACAGTTGACCTGTGCAGCAGTGTTGAGGACCTGGACCCCAACATCTGCTCAGTTCGTCCACGCTCCTGATAACGTTGAATTCTGCCTTCAACTTAGACAAACCAAAATGAACCACTTCTCAGCCCAGCTCTGCATCCTATCGACGACTCCACCCACCCCTCCGTAACCTCTGACAACCCTCCAGCCATTCTTAACCATCTTTTCATATAGGGCCCTCCGTTAGGGCTCTACTCCTTAATGGGCCCTCTTCCCTGTGAAGCCGTCATGTTTCTCCAACTGACTACATTAAAAATTATTTTTTGTTC
Organism: Narcine bancroftii; assembly: GCF_036971445.1. Classification (NCBI taxonomy): domain Eukaryota; kingdom Metazoa; phylum Chordata; class Chondrichthyes; order Torpediniformes; family Narcinidae; genus Narcine; species Narcine bancroftii. The sequence continues at coordinate 203,467,568 of NC_091470.1, forward strand.
CGTGAGGTGAAAAAAGGCTTTTACTTAAACGTACCGTGGCCCCCAAGTGTGCGGGGAGGCGGTGGAGAGGGTCATGAAACCTCCCCATTGAGAATGGTTGCTCCAAACCACAAATCTTTGTGTCATCCGCTAACACATCCTTCCACCCGCTCATCTCGGTCATCAGCACGGCCTGGTTTAGGGACACCTTGAGCATAAAAGAAAAGGCCCTGCATAAGGTAGTGGGCACAGCCCAGGACATCACGGGCAAAACCCCTCCCCCACCATCATCTGTGGGGAGGGGGATGCTGCCGTCGGAGAGCAGCAGCGATCATCAAAGATCCACACCACCTAGTACACGCCCTGTTCTCGCTGCTGCCGTCAGGCCACAAGGCTTGCTCCACCAGGTTCAGGAACAGCTTCTACCCCTCCACCATCACCAATGACAGACTCAATCAGGGACTCGTTTAAGGACTCATTAGACATACAACACTATAACCTTCATCCCCTGGTATGTTTTGAAGGGTGGGAGGAAACCGAAGCCCCCATGCAGACACAGGGAGAACGTACAAACTCCTTACAGACAGTGCGGGGATTCGAACCTTTGCGTTGTAAAGGCATTGTGCATTGGAGTCCATTTGTTTTTCTCACTTACACATGTACAGTGAGCCAGTTTATTTTTTGCACAGCCAATTAGTGGTAATTCTGCCACACCCGCAGGAAAGAGGAATCTCGGGGTTGTACATGATGTCACATACGTACGTACTCCATCAATAAATCGGAAATCATTTTCCCCTCCCCTGCCATTTGCCACCGGACATTTGATCTGTTTACTCATCTCCTTGTCCCCAACCCCCCACACTCCCCTACCCCGCATCCCAGCACCCGCCCTTCACCCTCCCTCTCGTCCACATTGAGACTTGGGCCACCCCTCGTGCAGCGCGCCACAGGACTTTCCATCTCCCCTGCGCGGGGCGGCCCTGCGCTGCTGAGGCCTCCCTACCCGGCGAGCCACCTGCAAGCCAGGAGCTGGGCCTGGGGGCGCAGCCTGGGTCAGTGGCCAGAACAGGAGCAGGCTGAGTACCCGGCCCTGAGGTGCCCTGTGCAACCTCCTGCTGCCGACCCAGACAGACTGTGGTCCTTCTGCTAGAAAGTCCAGAATCCAGTCCAGCCCAGATGGAAACAAACTTGAACGTGAACTGGGAGTAAAAGCCAGTTAACATTCTGAGCCTGATATCTGATCTGTTTTCCTGCTGTTTAATGCTGTGGTCCCTCAACAATGGTTTGTTAATGATCTTCCAGCGGACATGTGATTCAAACCACACTTTGGGGACTAAAGTGTCACCAAACCACGAGATTTTCCACCTCCTCTCATCATTGTTCCTGATACTGTCCTATCATCTGCAAATTTGATGACACAGAGCTTTCACCATGGTGATAAGAGCTGGCTGCCGTCTTGATTCGCCAGAGGGAGCTGTGGACTCCACGATTCGAGCTGCAGTCAGGAGAATATTAAAAGTGAAGTTGCTTCAGAGTCTGCCAAGGACTGGCAGTGTCCTCAGGATGGCCCCGGAGGCTCTACTGTTGCCAAAGCTCAATTCCATTCGTAAAACCAGCTGGGGGAGGGGGTGGGGTGAACCGTCCTGGAGACAAGGAGCAATGCGCGGAGCTCAGTGGGTCAGGTCGGAGGAAGCGACAGAAAGGCGGAACCCCTTGTAAAAAGGGTGAGGTTGGTGGGCTGGGGGGGATTGCGCAGAAGGGGGGAAGAACACAGAAGGGTCAGCACAATGCCTTTACAGCGCCAGTCATTGGGACTGGGGTTCAAATCCCCACACTGCCCATGAGGAGTTTGTACATTCTCTCCCCGTGTCTGTGTGGGTTTTCCCCTGGGGGGGCTCCAATTTCCTCCCACCATTCAAAACGTACCATAATTGGGTGTAAATATGGCGGCACGGACTGGTGGACTGAAATGGCCCATTACCGCACTGTAGGTCAATTTTAAAAATTAAATCTCCTTCCTCCTGCTGGCAAACCCCCCTTCCCATCCCATTCAGGAGCCACACATCTCCCTATCTGTATCTTTACTGTGGCCTGGGCCCTTCACCCTGTCCATTTCCTCCTCCTCCCCTCCCACCCCCAATTTTTTAATCCAGACGCCCTCCTGGTTTCTTTTTGCTCGTTGCTTGACAAAAGGCCCAGGCCCAAGACGCAGGGTACACTTCACTTCCACTACCCACGTGCTGGTCTGGAGAACATTGATTAAACCCCACTTCCCCACTCACCCAACACATCCTCTCCCTACTGTCGGAGAGCAGCAGCGATTATCAAGGACCCACACCAACCCCCCCCCCCCCCCCCCATCCCAGCACCCGCTCTGTTCTCACTGCTGATGTCAGGAAAGAGGTCTCGGGGCCCCAAGACTTGCCCCACCGAGTTCAGGAACAGCTGCTCCCCCCTCAACCATCAAATCAAAATTTGTTAACGTGTCTACGCTGTGTGCAGATTTTCTTTTGCACTGCCAATAAGTGATAATTCTGCCACGTCCGTGCGGAAAAGAAAATATTTGTCTAATGTATCTTTAGCATATCTTTAGTTCCAGCCTTTCCCCCCTCCCCCCACCTGTCTTCGGCAAACTCATCGTGCGCAATCCGACAGGTGAGGAGGGGGGGTATGGGGTGAAAGCAGTCACGGGTCTGTGGAAACGGTGACTGTCTGGCCAAGACGGTTACTGCCTGCCCGGGACAGTGAGCGACCCTCCAGGACGGGGACTGACTGCCCAGGACAGTGAGTGACCATCTGGGAAGGTGATGACCATCCGGGAAAATGACGGCCACCTGGGATGGTGACCAACTACCCAGAACAGTGACTGACCACCCAGGATGGTGACTGACTGACCGGGACAGTGAGTGATCACCCGGACAGTGAGTCACCATCCAGGAAGGTGATGACCACCCGGGATGGTGACCAACCCCTTGGGACCGTTGCGATTTCCAAACTCAGACAGTTCCAATGATTCACACTAACAACAATCACATTCATCAAATATATAAACATTTCTTCTGCTGAATCTGGTTTTATCCACCCCTCCCCACCTCAACAGAAAACAACCAAAGAAAACCTCACATTGACCATTTAAATAAATAAACTTTCATGACAAGGCAAAAATGTTTATTTAACATAAAAACATGACATTACTGACCAAAGACGAGTAACAAATTAAAAAGGATAAAGGGAAAAATGTCACATTAACCACAGGGTCTCTCGGAGCTCAACCCCCATCCTCCACTTCGATGTAGCCTGATTGGAATGGGACCCCCCCCCCAACCCCCAGGAGAGGAAGGATAAGGGGTGGGGGGAGAGCGGGCAGCAAAGCACTGTACCCTTGCACCTATGTAACGCAGGTATGGCGGCCAGATTTTAAGGGGAGTTTCTTTGGGTTCTAGGTCATTTTCTCCAGGGGAACACCCACCCCTCCCAACCCCCCCCCACCCCATCTCGCCCGCAATCCGTCAGGTGAGGGGGGTATGGGGGCTGAATTACACTTCCAGGTAACAGCTATGTACTTCCTGGCCACGCCCAGTGCGATCAGTACAAGATGGATTTGAAATTTGGACAGCTTCATTGTAAACCTTTACCCCTATGTTTCCCAACAGGAATAACTCTCGAGTCCTGTGGAAACTCTTTAACTATGATTTTCTCTAAGTCAGTGGTTCTCGACTTTTTTCTTTCCACTCACATCCAACTTTAAGTCATCCCGAGGCCATCTGGGCTCTGTGATTAGTCAGGGATTACTTAAGGTGGGATGTAGGTTGGAAGAAAACCACTATTTTAATCGTCTGTCGTGGACTCGTTATGTGCACCTTTTCGGAACTCCAATGGGCCAATGACAAGTTTACTCAAGCAAAAGACTTCAGTCACAATTGGGTCTAAGCAGTGATTCTCAACCTTCCCTTCCCACTCACATCCCACCTTAAGCAACCCTTGACTACTCACAGAGCCCCGATGGCCTCAGGAAGACTTAAAGTGGGATGAGAGTGGAATAGCAAAGACCAGAGGACCAGGGGTTCAAGGAAAGTTTAGGGTAGGCATCAGGGGTAAGTTTTTTTTAAATACAGAGAGTTGTGGGTAGCTGGAATGCTTCGCCGGGGATGGGAGTGGAGGCTGGAACATTAGGGGCATTTAAGAGACTTTTAGGCCTATGGATGCAAAACAAATAGAGGATTTAGTACTTTTTTAACGAATATATGGGTCGGCACAACATCCAGGTCAAAGGGCCAGTTGTGTTCAATGTTCTAAATACAGGAATATGCCACCTAACGTCCACGATTCTTCTGCAACATGGGCGATATATAACTATACAGATACTGAACTAAATTAAACTGTTTACTTATATTTCACTCTTTAAACTTTTATGTAAACACTTTCTTAGTCTATATCACACACCATTGAACAAAGAGGATCAGGTTCATCCGTATCACTGGTCTCAACAACCTCATCGTGTTCCAATGGACAAATTTCAGCTCAAATAACTTCCACTGATGAACTGTCGCTCTGCAATGCCTTCTTAAGGAGGTGTTGCCTTCTTCAGGAAGCTCTCCAGTGTTGTTCGCCAAGTTTTCTTTTTCTTTCCTTCGTACATTTCTCGATCTGCGGCCAACACTGCATGAGCGTTCCTCCCCAGCAGTGAAACATGCTCAGCGTTTGGATCCAGCTCTTCAGCAAGCTGTTGAGGCCTGAGAAGAATCTGGCTACCCCCCCCCCCCCCCCACCAACAGTTCTTCTTCATCTTCCTTGGCTCAGGCTGTGTCTGCTACGTCTCATTCTCAGATCGGGATTTCTGACAGGACTCTGTTATAACCCTATTGGACAACTGATGTATATGCAGTGTGACAGAGTATTTTGAGGTGGTTAGGGAGGAATTGCTAGAGCAGCTTGGACACACATATTTTAAAACACAGAATATTTGCAGGACTTTTGCAGAGTGCTTTTTGCAAAGAGAGCAACAAAGTTGCAGAATACAGCTTGCCTGGGAGAGCATGTGATTTTTGCGGTAGAAACAGAAGAGTTTTGCACTCAGAGAGGAAGGGTGTAAAACAGAGAGAGAGGAGACAGAAATCAGTTCCAGAAGGACAAGCTGGCAAACTTTGGAAAGCTGCCTGGTCAAAGGAGAAGACTGGCAGTGTGAAAGGTGACCTGAAAGAAAGAGGATCATCTGGAGAACCCTGGAGGTGGCAAGTTTCGTCAGCAAGACTGATTGAGAAGGAATCAGTTGTGGATGTCCTGGAAAAGGAATCTCTCTCTCTGAAAACCAACAAGAACCCTCCTGAGTGGTAACCATTTGCCTGTTAAGCACCAAAGCCTGGTGAACTTTGTTAATGCTAACTTCTGTCCACAGAACAAGAATTGCCTGCGATCCAAAGAACTTTTTAAATCTTAAATATACATTACACACACCTGCGGATAGTATTAGAGGGGAGATTAAGTGGATTAGGTAAGTAAGAAGTCAGAGTTTATTTCTGTTTTCTTGTTCAAATATAATTAAACTACTTTTGTTTAAGTAACCCTGTGTTGTGGTGCATATCTTTTGCTGCTGGTTTTTGGGGTCCTCTGGACTCCGTAACAGCAGTCAGATGTTGCCTGATCAGACATTAAGCGGCACACACCTATTGCTATTATAAAATGAGTACAAAGAAGGGAGAGCGAGGCCGTGTCTGTGGTTCAATGTTCGTTCAGGAATCTGACGGCAGAGGGGAAGAAGCTGCCCTTGTGCCACTGGGTGCTTGTCTTCAGGCTCCTGGACCTCCCTCCCAATAGTAGTAGCTTAAAGAGGGCACGGCCTGGAGAGTGGGGGTGGGGTCCTTGAGGATACAGGCTGCTTTCTTGAGAGGCTGCCTCTTGTGGGTGTCCTCAATGGAGTGGAGGCTGGTGGCCGTCATGGCTCCCTGTAGCCCCTTCCCGTCCTGTGCATTAGCACCTCTGGACCAGACAGTGATGCAATCAGGCAGAAGAAATTGTCAAGTCCTTAGCAACATGCTGAATCTCCGCAAACTCCTCGTGAAGTATATCCACTGGCGAGCCTTATTTGTGATTGCCTAGACTTGGAGGACCCAGATCTCTGCAGTTTTTTAAAAAATATTATTTTACTTCTTGTACAACATGTGAGAAGTCTGCTGGACTGCTTCACAAAACAACCTCTATCTCTTCACCTTGGTACACGTGACCATAAACTTGAACATGATTATTATCTAAACTGGTTCAGCAGATTTCAAATTTACTATCCGAGTACATACGTGACATCACATACAACCCTGAGATTCCTTTTCCTGCGGACGAGGCAGAATTACCACTTATTGGCAGTGCAAAAAAAAAACTGTAATCCATGTGCACATAAACAAATAAACAAATGTAAGCAAACCTACTGTGCAAAACAGAATAAAAAAAATCAATAAAATGCACAAGTGAGAGTTCTTAAACGAGTCCCTGATTGAGTTTGTCATTGAGGAGTTTGATGGTGGAGGGGTAGCAGCTGTTCCTGAACCTGGTGGAGCAAGTCCTGTGGCCCCCGAGACCTCTTTCCTGACGGCAGCAGCGAGAACTGAGTGCATGCTGCGTGGTGTGGGTCCTCGATGATCATTGCTGCCTTCCGACAGCAGCGTCCCCGATGGTGGGGAGGGTTTAGCCTGTGATGTCCTGAGCTGTATTCATGACCTTTTGCAGGGCTTTACGCTCGGGGGCATTGGTGCCCCCCAAGCCAGGCCGTGATGCAGCTGAATCTCTCGGCCATAGAACATACAGCACAGAGCAGGCCCTTCAGCCCTCGATGTCATGCCGACCCATATTCCTTCTTAAAAAAAGTACTAAACCCTCCCTACCCCATAACCCTCTATTTTTCATCCATGTGCCTGTCTCAGAGACTCTTAAATGCCCCCAATGTTTTAGCATCCTCTACCATCCCTGGCAAGGCGTTCCAGGCCCCCACAACTCTCTCTGTAAAAAAAAACTTCCCCCTGACATCCCCCCCTAAACTTCCCTCCCTTCACTTTGTACAGACATCCTCTGGTGTTTGCTGGTTCCACCCTGGGAAACAGGCGCTGGCCCTCCACCCTATCTCTGCCTCTCATCATCTTGTCGACTTCTTCGAAAGACAGAATCTAGCAACGTAGGCTCAGGGAAGAGGAGGGAATTCAGAATTAGAAGGTGCACTAAGGTCTTCCTGATGTTAATCAGGGCATCAATCCTTGGTAATCAAACACTGCTGTTAGATAATAGGGAGAATCCTGGGAACTAGATGATTCTTCCAATGAGTCTTGCGTCAGGGGTGTGCAAACTATTGGAGAGGATTCATAAGGATAGGATCTATTACTATTTGGAGAGGTACAGTCTATTTATGAGCCTAATTGAGTTTTTAGAGGCAGGGACAAAGGAAATTGGGAAAGGTCGGGCGTGATTTATGTGAATTTTGGTAAGATGTTTCAGAAGGTCCCCCTGAGAGGGTCATTCAGAAAGTCATGAGGCCATTTTTGGATCAATATTTTCCAAACAATTCTCAGGAAGAAATGTGATTTGTTTTATTCTGTTTTCTTTCTCTCTAGAAGAGGGTATATCTCTGTCCTCAATCCCGGCCGGATGAGCAATTCTGATGACGTGGGAAGGTAAGGTTTCACTCATTCACATTCAGTGGTTACACGATCTCATGTCTTATTTATGTTTGGGGAAAAAAAATTAGATACGATCTTAAGTCCGAATTTGAGATGTGGGGGCCCGTTCACAGATCATTATCGCCATCTGAGGATTGAAGTGGTGTGGAGGCCGCGGGGATTCCCCCCTGGTCTCTGGGGGCTGCTATTTTAATTCGGTACAATATATACAGGTCACCTTGTTTGGGAGGGGGGGGGAGAACAGTCGGGAGAATTTTTATTATTAAACCAAATAAGTAAAGGGGAGGATTTAACACATCACAGAACCACATGATCATATCAGAGAAATCTAAAATATTTTATAGAAAGGAATTTTAAGTGTATCATTTGTACACATTTTGTATTCAATATCATTTTTGAACACAGTACGAGTCATGATTTAATTGTTTAATTATAGAATTTGAGGTCCTGAATTAAATAAGTTACATAATAATTATGGTTTGGCTTCTAATTTACAATTGACATGATTTGAGTTGTTATTAGAAGATTATCAAAGCTTAGAGGATGATATGGGACAATTAGATGAGTGGGTTGAAAGATGGCAGATGGAGTTTAATACTGATAAATGTGAGGTGCTACATTTTGGTATGACTAATCAAAACAGGTCATACACGTTAAATGGTAGACAATTAAGGAGTGTAGTGGAACAAAGGGATTTAGGAGTCATGGTACATAATTCTTTTTAAAGTTGAATCACATGTGGAAAGGGATTTAGTATGTTGGCTTTCATAAATTAGTGTATAGAAACAGGAATTGGGATGTTATAAGGCATTGGTGAGGCCAAATTTGGAATATTGGGTGCAGTTTTGGTCGCCGAATTACAGCAAGGATATAAACAGTATAGAGAGAGTGTAGACGACACTTTATATTTTCTGTTATTTCCCAATTTCAACACGTTATCTTCAAAGAAATGTAAGCATCAATATTTTGAATTACTATCTTAATATTGTGATAGATTATGTTATATTTTATATTATGTATAGATATGTGTTTGGAAGATAGATTGTGGGGTTTTTAGTGTAGGTCACACACAAACACTGAAAAGAGGGTTGGTGCGAGAACGCAGCCTTGCTTCACGCCATTGTTTATGGAGAAGGGTTCAGAGAGCTCATTGCTGTATCTGACCCGACCTTGTTGGTTTTCATGCAGTTGGATAACCATGTTGAGGAACTTTGGGGGGCATCCGAGGCGCTCTAATATTTGCCAAAGCCCTTTCCTGCTCACGGTGTCGAAGGCTTTGGTGAGGTCAACAAAGGTGATGTAGAGTCCTTTGTTTTGTTCTCTGCACTTTTCTTGGAGCTGTCTGAGGGCAAAGACCATGTCAGTAGTTCCTCTGTTTGCGCGAAAGCCGCACTGTGATTCTGGGAGAACATTCTCGGCGACACTAGGTATTATTCTATTTAGGAGAATCCTAGCGAAGATTTTGCCTGCAATGGAGAGCAGCGTGATTCCCCTGTAGTTTGAGCAGTCTGATTTCTCGCCTTTGTTTTTGTACAGGGTGATGATGATGGCATCACGAAGGTCCTGAGGCAGTTTTCCTTGGTCCCAGCAAAGCTTGAAAAACTCATGCAGTTTGGCATGCAGAGTTTTGCCGCCAGCCTTCCAGACCTCTGGGGGGATTCCATCCATACCTGCTGCTTTGCCACTTTTCAGTTGTTCAATTGCCTTATATGTCTCTTCCCGGGTGAGGACCTCATCCAGCTCTAGCCTTAGGGGCTGTTGAGGGAGCTGGAGCAGGGCAGAATCTTGGACTGAGCGGTTGGCACTGAAAAGAGATTGGAAGTGTTCTGACCATTGGTTGAGGATGGAGATCTTGTCGCTGAGGAGGACTTTGCCATCTGAGCTGCGCAGCGGGCTTTGGACTTGGGGTGAGGGGCCATACACAGCCTTTAGAGCCTTGTAAAAACCCTTGAAGTCGCCAATGTCCGCGCTGAGCTGGGTTCGTTTGGCGAGGCTAGTCCACCACTCATTTTGGATCTCCCGGAGTTTGCGCTGAAGATGGCAGCATGATGCTGAACCAAGCCATGAAAGACCTCAACAATGAAGACGCTGTTTACATCCGGTACCGCACAGATGGCAGTCTCTTCAATCTGGGGCACCTGAAAGCTCACACCAAGACACAAGAGCAACTTGTCCATGAACTACTCTTTGCAGACAATGCCGCTTTAGTTGCCCATTCAGAGCCAGCTCTTCACCGCTTGACGTCCTGTTTTGCGGAAACTGCCAAAATGTTTGGCCTGGAAGTCAGCCTGAAGAAAACTGAGGTCCTCCATCAGCCAGCTCCCCACCATGACTACCAGCCCCCCCACATCTCCATCGGGCACACAAAACTCAAAACGGTCAACCAGTTTACCTATCTCGGCTGCACTATTTCATCGGATGCAAGGATCGACAACGAGATAGACAACAGACTCGCCAAGGCAAATAGCACCTTTGGAAGACTACACAAAAGAGTCTGGAAAAACAACCAACTGAAAAACCACACAAAGATAAGCGTATACAGAGCTGTTGTCATACCCACACTCCTATTCGGCTCCGAATCATGGGTCCTCTACCGGCATCACCTACGGCTCCTAGAACGCTTCCACCAGCGTTGTCTCCGCTCCATCCTCAACATTCATTGGAGCGACTTCATCCCTAACATCGAAGTACTCGAGATGGCAGAGGCCGACAGCATCAAATCCATGCTGTTGAAGATCCAACTGCGTTGGGTAGGTCACGTCTCCAGAATGGAGGACCATCGCCTCCCCAAGATCATGTTATATGGCGAGCTCTCCTCTGGACATCGTGTCATGGGTGCACCAAAGAAGAGGTACAAGGACTGCCTAAAGAAATCTCTTGGTGCCTGCCACATTGACCACCACCAGTGGGCTGATAACGCCTCAAACCGTGCATCTTGGCGCCTCACAGTTTGGCGGGCAGCAACCTCCTTTGAAGAAGACCGCAGAGCCCACCTCACTGACAAAAGGCAAAGGAGGAAAAACCCAACACCCAACCCCAACCAACCAATTTTCCCCTGCAACTGCTGCAACCATGTCTGCCTGTCCCGCATCGGACTTGTCAGCCACAAACGAGCCTGCAGCTGACGTGGACATTTACCCCTCCATAAATCTTCATCCGCGAAGCCAAGCCAAAGACACACAAACACTTCAACACAAATCTCATTTAAAATGCCAGAGTCCTGTTCAAGCCAGACAGTCCAGGCTCCGAGCGCCTTTACAAAAACTTTGAAGAATACCTGTAGAGACTTCACTAGTAGGTGCTAATTGGACATGCTGTGGGGTAATGGATTATTGTTTTGGAAATCAACAGATGAACAAACTTGGAAGATTGGAAGAACTTGGAAGAACATGAGGGGGAATTTCTTCACGTAAAGGGTGCAGAATGAACTTCCGGCAGAGGTGGTAGAAGCGAGATCGATGTTAACATTCAAGGAAAGGTTGGGTAGGTATATGGAATGGGGGAGGTGTGGAGGGTTAGGGGCCAAATGCGGGTCAGTGGGACTAGGTGGGAGAAGATGTTTGGCACTGACTAGTATGGGCGAACTGGCCCTGTTTCTGTGCTGTCAATGGTTTATATGGTGTTAGTTTACCTTGAGTAAAGTGACTTTGTTAAAATATTTTAAAAAGAAAGTCAGGAGAAGTGGGATCCATGGAACCTTGGATTCAAAACTGCCTGTAGAGAGCAGAGAGCAGTGATATATGAAACATATGTTCATGGGCCACTCTTTGCTTCCCTTAAGGCAGACAAAAAAAAATTGAAATATATAGCATGGATTGCATTTTTATGTATTATTATAGGACCAGAAAAACACCGTTGAACCTCAAAATGGGTTCTGTCTGTGGCGCTGATGATCACTGGCCTGTAACCATCAACCTTCTATAAATGAAATGGTAAATTATTCCAGAATATTTGTACACGCGTGCAGTCGAGTTGCATGGACCAATTTTCAGGGCGAAATTTAGGAGCCTCGACTACTCCATGCATTTGACCTTTAAGTGCCTGCGTCAGGAGTTCCGAAGGGTGAGAGGGCAACCCAGGTTGGGAGCTCGCTCGGATGGCCGGGGCATTGGGACCTTGGAGGGGAGGGGGGCGGAGGCCAGGAGCTCAGACGGGAGGGCAGCCTAGGCAAGAGATGGCAGTTGGGGCATCGGGAGCTCGGATGGGCGGGCCAAAAATAGGGCGTCGACTTTTACATGGTATCGACTATTACATGCATGCATACGGTATTGATTCTACATTAAATTATCCGTGATGATTATATACTGTGCATTGTGTGTTTATGGGTGTAACACTGTCGAAAGAGATGCTGTTTCACCTCGTTTTATAGAAAAGGGGATAATAACTTCGTATCTAAGATTCCACAGACTAGAAGCATTTCAGAAAAAAAGAAAATGAGAAAACAGTAAACACTGGAATCATTCACCTGGAAATGTCCTTTGAGAACTTGCTGGAGTCTATTACCAGGGAAACTGATACTTAGAAAATAAGTACAGGATTTGACAGAACCCAGCTCAGTTTTATTGAAGGAAAAAAAACCACAATATTCTGGAAAAACTCAGCAGGTCAAACACTGTATTTTATATAGCAAAGATAAAGATACATAACCAGCGTTTGATATGTACCTTTATGTTTGCTAAATTAAATTTAGGCCAGAGGACCCCAAAACCCAGCAGCAATAGATATGCACCACAACAAAGGGTAATGAAACAAAAGTTCCTTTTAATTATCTTTGAACATGAAAATAGAATCAAATTTTAACTTATCTCTATTGACTCATTTATCCCCCTTCTAATTCTAAGCGCAAGTTCAGCAAAGTTCTTTGATTCACAGTCCAATCTCACTGGTTGCAGTTCATTCTTGTACTGTGCACAGAAGTTAACATTAACAAAGTTCACCAGGCTTTGGTGCTTAACAGGTAAATGGTTACCACTCAGGAGGGTTCTTGCTGGTTCGCAGAGAGAGAGTTTTTATTGTTTGAGGTCACACACGGAGTTCCTTTCTGTTTCTCCTATTCCAAGGGAAACACCGGACAGCCAGTCCTCTCCTTTGACCAGGCCGTCTTCCAAAGCTGACCAGCTTGTCCCTCTGGAACCGATGCCTATGTCTCTCTTCTCTCTCACTCTCTCTCTCTCTCACACACAACCCCTCCTGCTTTTTTTTCTCTGCTCTCTGCCTGCAAAAATCACATGATCCTCCAGACAGCAAGTTCTGGTTTCCAGACAGAGCTGCTGCTGCCTGTTGTTACATTTGTTGCCTTTTGCAAACAACAGTCCATCCTGACTCTGAGCCTCTTGCAAAACCTCTGTGTTTTAAAGTGTCTGTGTGTGACCTGCTCTAACAAACCTTATCCAATTTATCTCTCCAAACACCTCTATATACTCTGTCACAGAGGTAACAAGGTCACTTCAGCCCACGAGCCTGTGCTGCCCAATTTACACCCTGTCTAAGAGTCCTTTAAATGCCCCTAAGGTTCCAGCCTCCACCACCACCCCTGGCAATGCATTCCAGGCACCCACAACTCTGTGTGTATAAAGCCTGACGTCTCTTTAAACTTCCCTCCCTTCACTTTGTTCAGACCTCCTCTGGTGTTTGTAATGAGGTGACCAGAAACAAACACAATATTTTAATTATGGTCTCACCAGAGAGTTGTAGATCTGCCTCGACCTCACAACCCTGAACTCAATCCCTCAACTAATGAAACCCAGCATCCCACAGGCCTTCTTAACTATCCCATCAACCAGCGTAGTGACCTTGAGAGATCCTCAGTATGGATTTGGACCCGAAGGTCCCTTTGTTTAGACCAGTTGTTCTCAACCTTTTTCTTTCCACTCACATCCCACTTTAAGTCATCCCTATACCATCGGTGACCACCCCTTGAGTGTAGAGGCTGCCTTCTGTAGGTATCGTCTACGAGGCGAAGACTGAGACCCGTGTCGGTGCTGTACAGATTTACAACTCTCTGTCATGTGCATTGGCACCTCCGATCAGAATGCCCCCCACGGTGCAGCTGCAGAAATTTGCAAGAGGCTTCGGAGACGTACCGAACCTCCTCAAACCCCGAACACGGTATAGCCGCTGGCGAGCCTTCTTCATGATTGCATTGACATGGAGGTGCCGAGGATAAGTCCTGAATGTTCACGCTATTAGGCCCACGACAGCGTCACCAGGCCCAGCTCCAAAAGAGTCAGCAAGTTTGCAGGTGGCGCATAATGGTCGTTGTCCTTGACAGCAACAATGATGAGGTGCACTGCAGAGAAGATGTGGAACATCTCATGGACCTTCCTCGGAGTCTCAACGTGGACAAGACGAGGGAGATGATCATGGACTTCAGGAGGACCAGGAACAACCACCTTCCGCTACACATCAACAACTCTGTAGTGTGATGTGATAGTGTACTTAACAGAACCAGAACTATCAATAAAAGAATTATATAAGAAATTGAAGGAATATGGAAAAGTGTCGGGATACAAGATAAACGTAAATAAAAGTGAAGCAATGCCTATGAATAACGCGGATTTCTCAAAATTTAAGAAGGAATCCCCATTCAGATGGCAAATGCAAGCAATAAGATACCTAGGTGTACAAATAAACAAAAATCTAGGCCAATTATATAAACTCAATTACAATCCACTAATGAAAAAATTACAGGACGATTTAGAGCATTGGAAAGAGCTACCACTAACACTGATAGGAAGGATAAACTGTATTAAAATGAACATTTTTCCAAGGATACTATACTTATTTCAGGCATTGCCAATACAACTGACAGAAAAATTCTTCAAAGAGTTAAAGAAAATAATAAGGAAATTTTTATGGAGAGGGGGGAAACCGAGGATAGCACTAGATAAATTAACAGAATGGTATAAACAAGGAGGGTTACAATTGCCAAACTTCAAAAATTATTATAGAGCCGCACAATTAAGATACCTATCAGATTTTTATCAAACAAGGGATAAACCAGACTGGACGAGATTAGAATTAGATAAAATAGGGGAAAAGATACCTGAACACATATTATATAAATGGGACGAAAAATTGGTACAACATAGAACTTCTCCAGTATTACATCATCTCCTCAATATTTGGAAGAAGATTCATGTAGAAAGAAATAAAACAAATTATCAATTACCAAAACTAATATTGACGCAATATAAGCTACTCCCTTTTACAATAGACAACCTTTCCTTTAGAAAATGGGGAAAAAAAAGGGATTAAAAGAATAGAAAATTGTTTTTCAGGAAGTAGATTCTTATCCTTTGAACAAATGAGAGATAAGTACAATATAACTGGAGATACAGCGCTGGCATATTACCAACTGAGATCCTACTTGAAAGAGAAATTAGGAAGCAATTTGAGTTTACCAGAGGGAAGTAACCTTGAATATGTGATTACAGATACAATGTTAATCAAAAGATTTATAACAAATATGTATATTAAACTGCAAGAAAAGGAGAATGAGGAAACAAATGGTAAAACTAAACAAAAATGGGAACAAGATTTAAATATAAAGATAAAAAGGGAAACATGGGAGAAATTATGTTCTGGAACGATGAGAAATACAATAAATACGAGGCTACGTATGATACAATATAATTGGTTACACAGACTATACATTACACCGCAAAAGTTAAATAAATGGGACCCAACAGTATCTGATAGATGTTTTCGATGTAAAAAAGAAATGGGAACAACAATTCATGCAATCTGGACATGTGAGAGAGTAGAAAAATTTTGGGATGATCTCAATCAGATATTAAATAAAATAACAGAAAACAATATACCAAAGAATCCAGAGATCTTTCTCCTAAGTAACATAAAAAATAAAGAATTTGGAATTGACTTGGAGGATGCACAAAAAAGATTTGTTAAGATAGCCCTAGTCGTAGCAAAAAAATGTATTATGTCAACCTGGAAATTGAAAGATAATTTGAAAATACAACAATGGTATATAGAAATGAATAAATGTATTCCATTAGAAAAAATAACATATAGTTTAAGAAATAATATTGAAATATTCGAACAAGTATGGGAGCCTTACATTAAATACAATAGCGAAAACCTACCGGGAACAAACATTACCTAAGTTGATGGAAGGAGAAGAAAAGAAAAGAATGGACTCAGTAGAATTTCTGGTGTATTTTTGTTGAATGACAACATTGTCTGACTGGCTTAATGCAACCTAGATTGTATACCTAAAATGGATGAGAGGGGGGGTGAGGGGGTGGCTTGGGAGGAGGTGGGGGGGGGAGAAAAAGACACTGTATATGTGTCAAAAAGAAAAAGTGTATATCATGGCTAACGTGATTTATGGTGTGAAAAATAAAAAAATTTAAAAAAAAACAACTCTGTAGTGGAGAGAACCAGGTTCCTTGGAGTCCACTGAACCAGTGACCTATCCTGGACACTCAACATCTCCTCACTTGTCAAGAAGGCGCAAAAGCGACTGCACTTCCTGAGAAGACTGAAACGGGCAGGGTGACCGGCCACCGTCAAGAGCGTCCTGGCCAGGTTGCATCATGGTATGGGGACGGTTGCTGCAGAGAAATGGATCGGAGGTCAACCCACAGGACCAGAAGAGCAGCAGAGAAGATCACTGGGGTCTCCCTCCCTCCCCATCGACGTGATCGATCGGGATCGTTCTCTGAAGAGGGCGCGCAAAATCATTGAGGGCCCCTTCCACCCCGCACACGGCATCGTTCGGTTGCTCCCGTCGGGGGAAGAGATCCAGAAGGATCAGAGCTGAGGAACAGCTTCTTCCCATAAGCAGTGAGGACGCTGGACGACCAAAGGAACCACTCACACTGACCAGCCGAGACTCTCACATTCACAAAACCATATTTATTTATTTGTGTAGATGAATACTTGTCCTGCGTATGTATCATTTGTCTGTCTGTGCTGTGTGTTATGTCTGGTTATGTGTCTGCGTGTTTTTGCACCAAGGACCAGAGAATGCGGATTCATCGGGGTGTACTTGTACAATCGGATGTCAATAAACTGGGCTTGACTTGAAATGTTCTGAAATGCACGCTCATGAATTCTCTTCCCGTCGGGAGAGAGGGGGGTGGGGGTGAGGGCAAGGTAGGATTTCCATTCCGTGACTGCTTCTCCGAGGAAGGTCTAATAGGATAAATTTTTAAAAATAACCCCAGAAATCAATTCCAAATGGGGCTGGAAAATAACAGAGGGAGAAGGAAGGAATGGGCGGGGGATGGGGAGAGAGTGAATGGAGAGGCTGTTTTCTCTGTGCCCCGAGGTCCCCTGCAAATAATTTGGTTGTCTCTCTTCCATCAGCAAAACTGCTGACTGCAGCTGACATGCTCAATGTCCCCTGCAGTAAAACCAGAGCAGAAAGGCGTTGAGTCATGAGTCTTCAACAGTTAAATAGCTGGCTGCTTCCACCAGTACATCTGTTAATAATCAGTACTTTGGACTGGAAGCATGATCACGTCCTTCCTCACAGGACAGCATGCAAACCTGAGATGATAAAATTGAACACAAAGAAAATGGCGAGAGAGAGAGAGAACAGAAGAAAGTGTGTGAGAGAGAGAGCACAAGAGAGAAAGGGACGGAGAGAGAAAAAGGAAGTGAGAGAGAAAGGGTGAGAGACAGAGCGAAAAAGAGAGAGAGAGAACCAAAATCAGGATTTAACATGATATTCAGTGTTCAGCATCATGGTGCAAACATTCACATTATAACCATCTTACGACGTAACTATAAAAAAAACAGTGCATGAAAAGTCAGTGGTTCATTGATCGTTCAGTAATCTGATGGCCGTGGGGAAGAAGCTATCTTTGGGCTCGTCTTCAGGCCCCTGGACCTTGTCCCCGATGGCAGCAGAGTGAAGAGAGCCTGGCCTGGGTGGTGGTGGTGGGGGGAGGGGGGGAGTCTTTGAGGATAGAGGCTGCTTTCTGAAGACACCGCCTCATGCCGCTGCCCTCGATAGAGTGGGGTCTGGTGCCCGTGATGCCGCAGGCTGAGTTAGCGACCCTCTGGGGTTTAAGAATGTGAAAAAGATATGGAAGAAGCTGGTTTCTTGGCATCAGTTACCAGGCTGTAGATTCCTATATGTTCCAACACTCCACTGACACCTTGTACAGTTGAAACGCGAGTTCCCACTGCTGGACTCAGTGACCTGACCCAGGCAGGCAAGAGAGCGAAACACCTTCCTCACTGTCCCGGGTCACAGAGAGTGGGGAGGGTTGGAAGGGACTGCAGAAAGAACAGTGGGAGAGACAATGGCGGGCCGGTCAGGAAGCAAAAACGGAGATGGCAGAGCAAGACCTTCCCAGAGGCCAATCTGACACTGAGAGTGATTTTATTGATGTGTACCTTGTGCAACATACATCTTCGCCAAAATTCTTGTTGCAGTCAAACAAGCAAGAGAATCAAACACTATTGTTCGTTTAATTAAATTAAATACAAAAGATTCAAGTCTTGTCCTCATAATAAAACAGTGAAATTCCTTTTTCCCCAGCTGCAAAATGGACGGATTCACCACCGGCAGGTATTGTCTAAGCGCCTCTTACAATCAGAGAGAAGCAAAAGAGAGTCCCCTCCCCCGCCCGGTGTCACCGAGTGTCCGTAGATTCGCCTCCAACGCTCCTGCAGCCCCCGCAGAGTCCTGTTCGAACCTCCGACACGGTCAGGGACCCCTCGCAGCCCGGTTATGATACCTCATAACCCCTTCCTAGCCAGTTCAAGCTCCAGCACTCCTCAGCCTGGGTCTCCTGATGGCAGTCTCCAGCCTTCGCGATTCCCCGCCCCAGGTCACCCACGGCCCACTGATGCGGGTCGTCTCCTCCACTTCTCCCTTTCTCAGATGGAGCGTGACCTTCCTGTCCTCTACGGGTCCCTCCGCTTCCCCAGAGTCTGCAGCCCCTCGTGGCCCCTGCCGATGACTAGGCGCCATCTTGGCCATTTTAGATTTTGACTAAAACCACCGTCGGCTCCCTCAACGGACCATTCAAAGCCTGAGCGGAGCTAACAGCAGTTGACTGGGTGGTTAGACCCCGTGGGAGGGCTGCACCTCCGTTCTCTCGCTCCCCACAGGTCTGCACCAGTGACAGCACTGTCATCTTCACGGATGGATAGTTCGGAAATATTCACAATGCAAAAGAAATGGCCTTGCAATCATGCAGTTAGCACAACACTACCACGGCACCAGCGACCCAGGATTGAATCTGAAGCTGTCCGTGAGGAGTTTGTACGCTCTCTCTTTGCCCGCATGGGTTTCTGCCGGTTGCTCTGGTTTCCACCCATGTCCCAAAAACACGGGGGCTCTGTAGGTTAATGGGCGTGTTTATTTAAATTTACATTTGGAAAATCAGCACGGCAACAGGCCATTTTGGCCCACGAGTCTGTTCCCCCAAATTTACACCCCCGGTACGTTTTTGAACGATGGGAGGAAATCGGAGCCCCCCACCCCCCAGGAAAACCCACGCAGACACAGGGAGACCCATAGCACAGAAAGCAGGACATTTGGCCCCTCTAGTTTACACTGACCACCATCTCCCTAGACCACTCCATAACCCTGCAGACCTCTCCCAACCATGTGCCTATCCAATCTATTCTGAAAACACACATTCACGTCAAATGGCAGCTCGTTCCACATTCCCACCCCTCTCCGAGTGAAGAACTTCCCCCTCATGTTCCCCCTAAACCTTCCCCCCTTCAGTTTAAAACGGTGACCTCTTGTATTTACCTCCCCCAATCTAAGTGGAAAACGGCGACTTGCAACCACTCTGTCTCTACCCCTCATAATCATGTAAACCTCAGCAAATCTCCCCTCATTCTTCCTCACTCCAGGGAATAAAGTCCTGACCTGTTTAACCTTTCCCTTAACTCAGTTCCTGACGTCCAGGCAACATCCTAGCAAATCTTCTCTGCTCGCTTTCAATCTTACTGATATCCTTCCTGTAGTTTGACGCCTAGAACTGCGCACAATGCCGCAAATCTGGCCTCACCGATGTCTTATACAACCTCACCCTAACATCCCTGTTGTGCATAAGTGTCTGGGCACACCTACTGGCCGGTCGGTGGTACTTGTGACCCCTCCCCACAGGCTCTGTATAAAGGTGGCTGTTCCACAACAGCTCAGTGCAGGACAGATGGACAGTAGGGATGTGCCTTTGTTCTTACATAAATAAAAGCCTATCAGTTTCTCAACTGCAGTCTTCCGAATAATTAATGGTGCATCAATCTCAACTCCTTACAGATGGTGCGGGATTTCAACCTCGGTCCAGTCCCGAGCACTGGCGGTGTAAAGGCATTGCGCTAACTGCTTCCATTTTTATTTAATTATAAACTAATCAAATTAAGAGACAAAAGATAAATATTCTCCCTAATAAATAATCACTGGTACTCGTAATGTAACAGAAAAGTGATTTTGCAACAAGCCTTTTGTGGTGCAACCTCTACAAGTCTCTGGTGGGACCACACTTAGAGTATTGGGTCCAGTTCTGCTCACCTCATTACAGGAAGAATGTGGACGCTACGGAGAGGGGGCAGGGGAGATTCACCAGGACGTTCCTGGATTGGGAAGCGAGTCTTATGAGGCCTGTTAGCAAAGCTGGGACTTTTCTCTTTGGAGAAAAGATTACGAGAGGCTTAGATAGGGTGGACGGCCAGCGCTTGTTTCCCAGGGCGGGAATAGCAAATACCAGAGGACGACCAAAGTGAATGGGAGGGTTGTGGAGGCCAGAGGCTGGTGGTGGAGGTTGGAACATTGGGGGAATTTAAGAAACGCTTAGACACATGGATGAAAGTAAAATAGAGGGTTACAGGGTACGGAGGGTTTTGTACTTTTTTTTGGGCCGAGAATATATGGGTCAGCACCACATCGAGGGCCAAAGGGTCTGTGCTTGTTTGTATTGTTCTATAGCTTACACATCCTTTCTGTAATGAGGGGACCAGAACTGAACACAATATTCAAAGTGTGGTCTCACCAGAGGCTAATAGACCACACGACTCCTGAACTCAATCCCACCGATTAATGAAGACGGCCAATCCCATAGGCCTTTTTCACTCTCCTATCTACCCTGAAAGGTCTATGGATTTGGACCCCAGGGTCCTTTTGTTCTTCCGCACTGTTAAGCATCCGACCATTAACCCTTCAAATTTGACCTTCCCAAAATGCATCACCGAACACTTAACCGGATTGAACTGCCACTTTTCCTCCCAACTCTGCATCCTCTCTATATCGGGAATAATCGGCTTGAGAACCAAAATTAGAGGTGGGATTTCGGAAGCAGTTCGGACAAGGCTGATGGTGGTGGTGGGGGGGAGGGGGGTGGAGGGGGTGCGTCTTGGCCCACAGATGATGTGAGAGAATTAACAGTTGATGTTGGTCAAGTGGGACAGTTTAGCTGGAGCTAAGGAGATCAGGAGGGGATTTAGAGCGTCTTCAGGTGAGGCTAATCCCTGGAGCGGAACTACAAATTAAAAAGCTCCACACTGGATTTGAAGGGCATTTGTACATGTCTGGACAAAGATTTCAAGTACTGCTTTACCCACACACCTGGTGTTGACAATGAATTCTTCACTAATAAAACCTCACCATCTCCCCATCCGTTCCCAGTTACCTGAATTCCAACCCTGAACAAATAAGGAGTGATTAGTTGTGGGAAGGTGGGGGTTTCATTTTTTTTAAGGTCTGATCAGGTGTGTCAGGTCGGGCTGGTAAAAAAACCCGGTTTGCCCTCCATGCAGACCCAGCAATTTCTGGTCAGCATCCTGATGCCCTCGATGGAGTAGGGGAGGTTACGGGCCTTGATGAAGTGACAAAAAGTGGGTGACCCTGGGGGTGGCAGAGGCCATCGTGTCAAGCCTGCAACCGGTCCGCCTGCGGTCTGGCTCACGTTCCCCCGAGACAGGGCGTCAGGAGGCTCGTTGAGCTTTCCAAGCCGGTACTGTATGTCATAATTGTAGGTGGAGAGTTCGATTCGGTTTTTGATTTTACCCCACTCTGGTTGAAGGTGGCTGCCCATTGTTCAGTCAGCAGAGTAAAACGCTTACCGCCGAGATAATGTCTCCAGAACCGTACTACCTTAATGATAGCCTGGGCCTCTTTCTCAATGGAGGAGTGCCAGATCTCAGGGCCCTGGAGGGTGCACGAGAAAAACGCCATGGGCCTGCCTGCTTGGTTAAATGTGGTGGCCAGAGCATCGCTATCCACCTGGAACAGGACGAATTTGTCCATCGTGGCCTGCAATGCCAGCTTTGATCCGGTTGAATGCATCGCGGGCTTCTGCCGACAGGGGGATGTTGGCAGCCCTAATGAGGGGTCGGGCTTTCTCCACACAGCTGGGGACCCAATCGGCGTAATAAGAGAAGAGCCCCAGGCACCTTTTCAAGGCCTTGAGGCAGTATGGGGGGGGGTTGGAGTGAAAGTTCTAACAGGGGGCGCATGCCGTCGGGGCGGATGACTCCATTCTCCACAACGTCAGGCGACGTGTGCTGAAGACACACTTCCCTGTGTTGTACATCAGGTTGAGGCATCTCGTGGCGTGGAGGAATTTCTGGAGGTTCAGACAGGGATGTTGCCGAGGTCCAGGAAAGCGGCCTGCAGCCTGTGTTCATCCACCATCCAATCCATCTCCCTTTGAAAGATGGGCACCCCATTCACGCCTCCAAAAGGGGAACAGCTGGCCATCTGCCTTGAAGTCGGTATACTGGCAGTCGTCGGGGCGAGTGGGGAGCTGGCGGTATGCAGACTTAAGGTATACGGTGGGTATACAGTCAGCTATGTGGGGCAGGGGGTATGCATCCAGCTGAGAGGTCTGGGA
>NC_091470.1:203490229-203540519 GCF_036971445.1 Narcine bancroftii
TTGTTGGGCCCCACCTGACTGATACATTGCCACTTTAACCTGCGCCTCCCCATTCCCTGTGCGAATCTGTAGCCTTGTTTATAGGTTTAAAACACAAGACACTCACCCTGACCATTAAAGCGCTGGCCTCCAGACATATCTGTCCCTGTGGGGTGGTGCTGCAGTCCCAGTATCAGCCTTCCACTTCTCCCCAGCGAAGACGAAGAGGAAATGGGACAGTCGGAAAAGGTCGAACTTCAGATGCGTCCAGTGGGAGAGGGGAGAGCCTGGCCCGATTCACCCACAGGTCTCGCTCAGGGTTGCAAGTCCCTCCGGGAGCACTGACTGACAGGTCTGACCAATAAAACATATAATTACAGCCAGACTGTTAACCCGAGAGGGACAAAAATAGGAACTCGCAGAGAAATCTGCTATATTGTGGGGGGGTGGGGGGAATGGAACGTGACCATGCTGACATCAGTCTTGCTGGATGAGAGGGGCATTTAATTTCTGTCCCTGTGTTGAAATGTTGGAGTGAAGTAACAGAAAATGTTTCATTCAAGTTGCAACATTTAAGGAAGAACTGGTTACAATGTATCCACTTGGCCACATGTGGTCTCTGTCAGACTGAGTTTTTCAGATGTGGGAAACAAAAGGCCTTGGCACACTTCTCCAACCTTTTGTGTGCTGGTTTCAATATCCTCGCCTGAGAGAAGGGGGGGCGGGGGAGCATGAAGGAAAGAGAGAGGGGGAGGGAGAGAGGGAGGGGACAGAGGAGAGCTTGAGTGAAGGGAGAGGGGGAGAGATGGGGAGGGGGAGGTGACAGCGTGAGGGAAGGGAGAGGGGTAGAGGAAGGGGAAAGGGGAATGAGGGGGACAGAGGAGAGCGTGAGGGAAGGGAGAGGAGGAGAGGAAGGGAAAGGAGAGAGAAGGGGAAGGGAGAGAGAAGGGACAGAGGGGAGGAGAGTGTGAGGGGAGAGGAAGTAGGAAAGGGGAAGTGAAAGAGGGGAGGGAGAGAGGGGAGAAGAGAATCAGAGAGGAGAGAAGGGGATATAGAGGGGGAGGGAGGGAGGGAGGGAGAATCGGGGGGGAGGGAGGGAGAATCGGGGGGGAGGGAGGGAGAATCGGGGGCGGAGGGAGGGAGAATCGGGGGGCGGAGGGAGGGAGAATCGGGGGCGGAGGGAGGGAGAATCGGGGGCGGAGGGAGGGAGAATCGGGGGGCGGAGGGAGGGAGAATCGGGGGGCGGAGGGAGGGAGAATCGGGGGCGGAGGGAGGGAGAATCGGGGGGCGGAGGGAGGGAGAATCGGGGGGGGAGGGAGGGAGTATCGGGGGAGGAGGGAGGGAGAAAGAATCGGGGGAGGGGAGGGAGGGAGAATCGGGGGAGGGAGGGAGAATCGGGGGAGGGAGGGAGAATCGGGGGAGGGAGGAGAATCGGGGGGGGGGGGGGAAGAGAAAACCAGCAAGGGATGAAAGGAGAGGGAGGTCAGGAAGGGGAGCGAGAGGGTGGGAGGGGTAGAGGGGAGGTGAGAGTGAGAGTGTGTGTGTCTGTGTTTGTTCACACGCCTGTGTGCGCGCACGCATCGCGTGCGCGTGTCTATCCTCATTCCTCTGTGTCTCTCAATAAAATACAGGTTTTACCAATGCCGTTCGTCCGTTCCCCCCCCCCCCCCCCCCGAACGGAGACATTGCCCAAAGCTGAAATCACCCTGACTTACCTTACGGTGCTGAACCCTGGATGGCTGAGTTCAAACCCAAGAAGGAAAGGTTTTGCTTTAAAACCACAGCAGGGAGCCCTGCGCGAACTTGCCCGGAGACACTCCACTCACTGCCTCTCACAAGCTGCCTTGATTTCTTCTCCCCCTCTGCTCTCTCCGAGAAATTCATCAGAGGACAGACAAGAGATGTTCTCTGTTGTTGTCCTCCAAGAGTCTCTTCGAAACACACAAGAAAAGACGAAATGAGTCTCTTTTTCTCACACACACTAACACACACGAAGAATAAAGTCCTGGCCAGCTACCTCCCCCCCCTCTCCTACACTCATGGGCTGACGTCACGACAAGAACAGCCCATGAACGTCACACAGCCGGGATTCCCTCATTGCTGAGAGCAGGTCGCGTGTCCTCTCTGCTTCCTGCCACCGTCTCTCTCTCTTCCCCCCCCCCCCCCCCCCCCCCCCCCCCGCCTTTCACACTCTCCTTCTCCCTGGGCCCTGACCTGACCCCACGAGATTCCCACTTTCCCATCAGGTGGGATCCTATGGGGGGGGGGGGGGGAGAGAAAAAACACTCAATTCCTTTATAGTCACAGAGAAATTAAAAGAAACACCCATCGGCGGTAACGTGACACGAAATTTCCTTTCGTCAGCCCCCTAAGGCAGACAATCCGGCAGAAATTGCCCGGCACCCCCTTGCAGTCCGAGAAAGAGAAGCCGAAAGGAAGATCCTTTGGGGTCACCGTGCATTGGCCTCCAGCCCTCGCGCAGAGTACGGTCCAAACCACTGGTGAGCCCGGCGACGGGCTCAGGAAGCCCCTCATGCCCCGCTTCCGATACACGACCCTGAAAAATGCGCAGCTCAGGCCCTTTGGCCTGCGACTCGGTGCTGGCCGCAAGATTCAATTCATTGTCAGTGTAATATGACCCTATATTGTGTGAAATTGGCTCTCGCCGTCGGCAGATGCTCCTCTTACAGCCGGAGAAAGAGAAGCAGTGTCTCTTCCCGCCCCCACCCCGAGTCACAGAGTGTCCGTGGATTCGCCTCCAGCATTTCCGCGGCCACACTGACTCCAGTCCAAACCATCGGTTCCAGATCCGAGGTTCAGACGTGGTCAGGACCCCCCCCCTCAACGTCTTTGGACCCCTTCGCATCCCAGTTCTGATACATTACACTAAAAAAAGACACTACAGTACAGGTCATTCAGCCCGCGATGCTGTGCTGGCCCATATATTCTTAAACCTTCCCTACCTTGTAACCCTCTGTTTTGCTGTTATCCATGTGCGCGTTTAAGAGCCTCTTAAATACCACCCCCCCCCCCCCAACAATGTTCCAACCTCCACCAGCACTCCTGGCGAGGCATTCCAGCCCCCCACAACTCCCATGGGTAAAAACCTACCCTCCATGTCTCTTCTCCGAGTGCCTGGTTGACGTAGCGATCAGCGCCAAACTGTTACAGAACCAGCGATCGGGTCCGCAGTTCCAATCCTGCGCTGTCTGTAAGGAGTTCTCCCCGTCTCTGTGGGCTTTCCCCGGGGTCTCCGGTTTCCTCCCACCATTCAAACGTAACGGGGGGGGGGGGGGGAAGGGGGTGTCGGTTAATTAGGCAGCTCGTGGGCTGGAAGGGTCTGTAGGTCTAAATTTAAAATTAAACTTTCCTCCCCTCACCTTGCACAAGCACCCTCGGGTGGCCTTGGCCTTCCGATTAACCAACCCACCCCCCCCCCCCACCACCACCACCACCACTCCACCTACACCTCCTCACCGTGTGTGCCTCGTCTCCCTCCAGCCCCTCCCCATCTTTCCCCTCTGTCTGGCACCCATCATACACCACCACTCCCAGGGGCAAAACTCTCCCCACCATTGAAAACATCTACGGCGAACGTTGCCATCGGAGAGCGGCAGCGATATTCAAGGATCCCCACACCGCCCAGCACATGCTCTGTTCTCGCTGCTGCCGTCAGGAAAGAGGTCCAGGGGCCACAAGACTCACACCACCGGGTTCAGGAACCGCTCCACCATCAAACTCAATCAGGGACTCGTTTAAGGGCTTGTGCACTTAATTGATTTCCTCTCTGTATTGCACAGTCAGTTTGTTTACATGTTTTACGCTGCTTAGTTTATATTCTGCACTACCAATTAGTGGTAATTCTGCCGCGTCCGCAGGGAAAAAGAATCTCAGGGTTGTATGTGATATCACGCACGTTCTCCGATAATAAATCTGAAATCTGTTCCTCCTATCCTGTGAAGGCTGGCCCTGCCCCTCCCTGTCCCCTCGACAGCTCCTCGTGTCTCAAGCCTATGGAGGCCGCCCGTCAGGCAGATGGTGCTCACCTCTGCTCGCTGCCTTCTCCGCCGGCTCCTCAATGGGAGGTTGCCATCTGCCTCCCCCCCCCCTCCCCCAGCAGGATTGATCAGCGAAGGGGAGACCCTGTGTCTCCGGGACACATAGAAGGTCCTTCGGACCACAGTGCTGTGCTGACCTAATACCCTACTCAAACAACTGCCTGGACCTGGGGTGGCCAAACGTCCTGGACCAGGGATGGCCAAACTTGCTTAACACAACAGCCAGATACAGTAAACCTCAGACGTTTGAGATCTGCAAGACATGAAACTATATCACTGACACATTTCTATTCTTTAATACACATTTTTGATAAAACAATGTAATGGAAAAATATTAAGAAATACATGAATGTGAAAATATTTATTCATGAAGTTTATAAACTGGTGATTTACATTAGTTTCAATAAAGAGTCGAATTTGTGGACCAGTTTTTAGGGGAAAATTTAGGGGTTGAATGTTACATCCACACTACATCTGAAGGCAGTGAGTACCTGAGTCGTTTCAGATGTCGGGAGCTGGGCTGGGCAGCCAAGTCCGGGTGGTAAGCTCAAGTTCTGGATGTTGAGAGCTCGGCTGGGGCATCAGGAGCTCAGATGGATGAGCGGCTGGGTCGAGGACCTGCGGGAAGCTGGGATGGGATGGTGGTCGGGGTGAAGATCTGTGGTTGGGGCACTGGGGGCTTGGCTGGGAGTGCAGTCAGGATTGTACTTTCCCTCCGCTAACTCCACTGCCCGTGCCACAATCATGCCCAGCTTCTAACACTGCATGGCCAAAATACCGCTGTGAACTGTACCTTAAGGTCAAGGAGCTGCTTGTGGTTTGCGAGCTGCAGTTTGGCCTCCCTGGCTTAGAATTTCCCTCCTCAGTTCCATGGACATATTTGATTGTTTCTTAAAAGGCCCTCTCGACCCTGCCTCCACCATCGTTCCTGACCATGCATTCCACGCACCCACTGCTCTCTGTGAAAGGAACTTACCTTTGACACCCCTCCTCCTGGACTTACTCCTAAGCACCTTAAAATTACGCCCCCTCGTGTTAGCCATTTCACCCCTGGGGAAAAAGCCTCTAGCCGTCCACACCAACAACGCCTCATCTTGAACACCTTAATCAGGTCAACCCCTCATCCCACGTCAACCCAAGGAGAAAAGACCAGGTTCACTCAACATATCCACACGAGGTGCGCTCTCCAATCCAAGCAGCGTCCTTGTGATTCTCCTCTGCACTCTCTCTATGGCATCCGCATCTTTCCTGAAGTCTTCATCTTTGCCGCCTCCCCCTCCACCCTTGCTCCCCTCACTGACACACTCCGACCTCCCCCCCACCCCCTTCCTTTCCACCATGGGGAGCAGCGCAACACGGAAACAAGCTCTTCAGCCCATCCCTCCCTTGCTGACCCTGAATCTGCTCTGTTCTCGCTGCTGCTGTCAGGAAAGAGGTCAAAGAGGCCTCAAGTCTCACCCCACCAGGTTCAGGAACAGCAGCTCCCCCTCCACCGTCAGACTCACCAACGACAAACTCAATCAGGGACTCGTTTAAGGACTCTTACTTGTGCACTTTATTGATATTTTCCCTCTCTCTCTATATGGCAGTCAGTTTGTTTACATTTCTTTATTTGTTTACATGTGTACATTGAATACCAAATTTCTTTTGCATGACCAATTAGTGGTAATTCTGCCGTGTCCACAGGAAAACGAATCTTGGGGTTGTATGTGATGTCGTATGTTCTCTGACAATAAATCGGAAATCTGACCAGCCAAGTTACTCCAGCATTTACTGTGTGTTTTTACCACAATCACAGGGTCTGCAGCCTCTCGCTCTTCGCCAACAGCTACCAGGCCCTGAACCTCTGCTCATTACACCGATCAGGGACTGCTCCTATGCCACAAAAGGTATGTTTGCCATGGTAAACTTGGGCCATGCTGTTACAGCGCCAGCAATCGGGGTTTGAATCCCGCGCTGTCTGGAAGGAGTTTGCGTGTTCTCCCCATGTCTGCATGGGTTTTACCCGGGGGGGGGTCCGGTTTCCTCCCGTCCTTTAAAACGGACCAGGGATTGGAGGTTAATGGATGTAAATTGGGCGGCACGCGCTTGTGGGCTGAAAGGGCCTGTTACCCAGCTATATATTTAAATTTTAAATGTAAATTTAAATTTAAATTTCTCTTGCAGTAGAGATTAACATCACTTAATTTTGCTATTGCAATTTTCTTTCACTAAGTATCTGTTCTGCTGCAGACTATAAGACATATGAGCAGAAATAGGCCATTCAGCCCATTGAGTCTGCCCTGTCTTTTAACCTTGAGCCAATCCATTCTACCACTCAGCTCTACTGCCTGGCCTTCTCCCCGTAACCTTTCGTGCCTTGGGTAATCCTGTCAATCTCTGCCTTAAATCCACCCAATGACCCAGCCTCCACAACCATCCGCGGTCACAAATCTCACCCATTCACCGCCCTCGGGCTGGAGAAACGCTTCTGCATCGCTATTTCAAACAGGGATTTTCGCACAGGGTTTACACCGTACAGGGTGCACGACCATGAGCTCGCTACCTGCTGATCGCGGCGACCTCGCATAACCGGTCCTGTCACTTGGCCCTCTAAGATTGAACCAAGCTGGGAGAAGGAGCGGCCCAGGTCAGTCACCTCTTCCAGCTGGTCCTGTCGAGGGAAGAGATCCAGGAGGATCAGCGCCAGTGCCACCAGGCTGAGGAACAGCTTCTTTCCACAGGCAGCGAGGACACTGAACAACTGAAATGTACTGCTCACACTAACCCTCAGAGACTCTCGTATTCACCAAACAATATTTATTTATTTGTACATATGAATACTTAGAATGCTACAGCACAGAAAACAGGCCATTCAGCCCCTCTAGTCCATGCTGACCACCGGGATATGTACTGTATTTGTGTCCGGTTGTGTGTCTGCGTGTTTTGCCCACTCCAGCCGGATGGTATTAACATCAACTTCTCTGCTTTCTGCCAGCCCACTCCCCGTTCTCCCTCCCTTCCCCCATCCTTCCATCTCCCTCCCTCCAGCTCTCCCTCTCTGTTCACCGAGGATCGGACAACGCTGTTTTCTCGGTTTGCCCGTGTGTAGTCAGACCAGGGGCATGATGAGGGTGGGTGTCACCCGCTGCGGTAACTCATGGTGTCGCCAAACACCCCCTCCCCACTCCCCACAGACCTCCTTCCGTACCAGACCATAGGGAATCCTTAGCAATATGTTTTGTACTAATGTTACGTAATCCCCGTAGATCACTGAAGGTAACGGCAATCGTAGTGAGATTAAAATTAAAATTACTCCTTTAAATTACAATATCATGCGCACAGCATCAATGTATTTACAGTTATATTGTATCACAGGGTTAATGTGAAAATTTGGTAAGAAAACAATAGAATTCAAAATAAAAATGTTTAAGAACTACATCAAAATTATGTTAATTTTAACGTTAAACTTTATCATTACATGAGACACATCACTAATGGCCCCAATATTGTGGCTAAAATACCAGAACGTTTGACGAAAGCAGCGACTGTAAAAACACCGGCAGCAACAAAAACAACAGCGTTTGCTGATGGCCGTGTGCAGATAGAACCGCGGGACTCGAAGTGTTGTTGTCATCAGGTCATAACGATGACTCTGACCGGAGCACATTAGGCAGTTCAAAAAGGAAATGACATCGAGTTTTAGCCTTGTAGGGAGATTGATTTACATCAGCTGGGCTTACACTGTTTCATTGGGTTGTATAGACACACACACACACACACACACACACACACACACACACACACACACACTCATGCATACACACAAACTCACATATACACACATGCACTTACACACGTGTACACACACTAACACCTGCACACACACATGAACACACACACACCCACACCTGCACACTCCCACACCTGCACACACACATGAATGCACATACACATCTACACCTGCACACACATTCCCACACCTGCACACACACATGAACACACACACACGAACACACCTGCACACATCCACGCATGCACGCACACACAAACACATGCACAGACAAACACACACACACACACACACACACACTTGAACAGACAGCAGAGACATATGGGTAGGATGGTTTGTGGGGACACAGGAACAGAGGAGGTGGGCTGAAATCTGAAGCTGTTAGTGGTCACCATGGCATCAAGGGCCTCCATGGGGTACAACAACAGACGAAAGTGGCCCTGCCAAGGTAAGGCACCGCTCGAAACTGTTCTCAGTCTGCACGATTTCATTTGCTCCAGGCTTAGATTAAAATAATCACCTGTGCCCATGGTAACAGCAAACAGGATTCCTTCCCTGGAGGAGGGTGGGAAATCTTGGAGCAGGGAGGGGGTTAACTCAACATGGTGGGGGCGGGGGGGTAACAGGTTGGTGCTGGGTCAATGTGGATACTGCCTGCTCTGGGTGTAAGGGGCTGAGGAAGCCTGGGGGAAGAGAGGAGAGGGTGAGGGGAGGAGAAGGGAGAGGAGGGAAAGAGAGGGGAGAGAAGAGGAGGGAAGGGGAATGGAGGAGAGGAGAAGGGAGGTGAGCAGGAAGGAAGGGGAGGTAAGTTAGGGAGGAGACAGAGTGGAGGGAAGGGGAGAGAAGGTAGGGGAGGGGACGGACTGGAGGGAAGCAGAAGGAAGAGTCGGGGAGGGAAAGGAAGGGGAGGGAGGGGAGGGGAAACGGGGAGGAGGATAGAGCAGAGATAATGGTACGAAAGGGGAGGGGAGAGTGATTGGATGGAGGGAGGGGAGAGACATAGCAGGAATGAGAGGAAGAGGAGAGAGAGAAAGAAGGGACTGAGGAAGAAACATAGAAGATAGGAGCAGGAGTAGGTCATTCGACCCTTCGAGCCTGCTCCACCATTCAACGAGATCATGGCTGATCTTAAAGTTCAGTACCCCGTCCCCGCCTTCTCTCCGTAACTTTTAATACCCTTATACTGAAGAAATATATCTAATTCCCTCTTAAATATATTTAATGAACCTGCCTCTACTGCCCTCTGTGGCAAAGAATTCCACAGATTCAAATGGGTGGGTGAGAGAGATGAGGGGGGAGAGAGAGAGAGCAAGATGACAGAGAGAGAATGGAGAGAGAATGGGGAAGAGAGAAGGGAAGAGAGAGAGGAGAGAGAGACAGAGAGAGAGAGGTGGGGGGAGGGAGAGGTTTGAGGCCTACAAGACAGGCTTTGCTATTGTCTGCCACACAGAGTGTTTCCTGGGTCAGTGACTCTGCTTTGTCACCCATACAACACGTGCAAAGCCGCTTATGATCCACGGAACAAAGAGCTGGACAAGGGAACATTTTGCCGGAAGAGCTGACTGAAGCCATTAACCGTAGCAGAGACAGAGCTAATGTTGGGAATGCAGAGCAGCTTAAAACAAGTCCCTATGTACAGACCAGTCGCTGTCCTTCTCTCACACTCACACACATACACACTCTCTCACACACACACACACACATACACACACACACACAGAGACATCACACATACTCAAACACACACTCACAGACACACACTCACAAACACAGACACACACACTTAAACAGACACATAACACACACAAACACAGAGCACAGTAAAACACACATGGCCATAACCATACGCACACACACACTGACAAACACATATTCTCTCTCACACACACTCACAAACATATACTCTCTCACACACATTCACACACACTCTCAGACACATCACACACATACTCTCAGACACATCACACACATACTCTCAGACACATCACACACATACTCTCAGACACACACAGACACACACAAACAGACTCACACACACACTTGCATAGACATACACACTTAAAGAGACAAACACACACACAGACACATCACACACAAAGGCACACACACACAAAGGCGCACACACACACACACACACACACACACACACACACACACACACACACACTCACGCACACACAGACACACTCTCTCAGACACACACAAAGAGGGAGACCCACTCACAGCGCAGACAGACACGCGACATGGCCAGAACCGCACACACACACTGCGTGGGAAGTACTGCTGACTTGTCACCACCACCATCTGATGAGACATGGATGTTCAGCGTCCTGTTGAGGCTGTACGTCACGGTAACCAGACAAGTATTACTCAACCCCTTCCTGACTCACCACAGCTTCCACGAGCAGAGGAGGGAGTGGAACACTAGGAGGGTGGGACGTTTGTTTTATATTTCCACAGGTTGACATGGGAACTGGAGGTGCAGGCAGCAGGAGTGGGCAGAGGTGGGGACTATGTATGGGAGCGACGCCAGCTCCACAAGACCACACGCTAGCCACCGGGTCACAGTGAGAGCGGTGGAGCAGGGCCAGCTCATCCAGAACGAGAACAACTGGGCACAAGCTCACTATGGGAGGGGAGTAGAGGGGGGGGGTGCAAGATCCTGGTTCGATCCCCACCTCAGCGCTCTGTGTGTGTGTGTGTGTGTGTGTGTGTGTATCTGTGTGTGTCTATGTGCGTGTGTGTGTCTATGTGAATGTGTGTGTATACCTGTGTGTGTGTGTGTGTGTGTGTGTGTGTGTGTGTGTGTGAGAGAGGGGGGGGAGACTGTGATTGGGGATGAGACACTATTTGCTGGGGAGTGATGGTGAGGTGACTGGCCTTGTCCCGAGGGGGGCAAGCGATGGTGGGGTGACTGGCCCTGTCACTGGGGGGACGGGGAGCGATGGTGGGGTGACTGGCCCTGTCCTGGGGGGGGATGGGAGCGATGGTGGGGTGACCGGCCCTGTCCTGTGGGGTATGGGGAATGATAATGGGGAGACTGGTCTTGTCCCGGGAAGGGGATGGGGAGTGATGGTGGGATTACTGGCTCTGTCCCGGGGGGATGGGAGCGATGGTGGGGTGAATGGCTCTGTCCTGTGGGGTATGGGGAGTGATAATGGGGAGACTGGCCCTGTCCCGGGGAGGGGATGGGGAGTGATGGTGGGATGACTGGCTCTGTCCCGGGGGGATGGGGAATGATGGGCCCTGTGGGCAGCTGGGAATGGAGACTGCAGCCTCCATCCCCCAGGGAGCTGGCCATCCACCCTATCTAATCCTCTCAGAATCTTGTAGACCTCTATCAAGTCTCCTCTCATCCTTCTGTGCTCCAAAGAGAAAAGTCCCAGCTCTGCGAACCTGGCCTCATAACCTTGCCAATTAAAATCTTTAAATCTTTTTTAAAATTCATTTTTAAATCTAGACCCACTGCACGGTAACAGGCCCTTCTGACTTACGAACCCGCGCTGTCCAAATTTATCCAACTGACCTACAACCCCCATGGGTTTTGAAGGGTGGGAGCAAACCGGAGCTCCCCCCGAGGAAAACCCACCTGGACACGGGGTGAACGTACAAACTCCTTACGGTCCTAGTTGCCGGCGCTGTAATGGCGTTGAGCCAACTGCGACGCCAACCAGGCTGCCCCAAGCAACCTCCTGGAGAATCTCCTCTGCTCCCTCTCCACAGCTTCCACATCCTCCCTGTAATGAGGCGACCAGGCCTGAAATCAATTCTCCAAGGGTTGGCCCATCAGAATATGAGAGATGCTACTTGACAACGTTTTACAGGACCAGAGGGTCCCGTCTGGCTGCGTCACTGTGTGTGGGACGGTGGCCGCAAAGCATCGGACTGGAGGATCATCAAAGCAGCCGAGAAAATCGCTGGGGTCTCCCTCTCCTCTACCAACTATTTTAACCAGGACTGTTGCTTAAGTAAGGCTCAGAGAATTATCGAGGGCCCTTTCCATCCAGCGCCCAATCGGTCTCTGACCCACTACCATCAGGAAGGGGGTACGGGAGCATCAAGGCTGGGGAATAGCTTCTTCCCACAGGCTGTGAGATCAATGAATGGTGTCCTGTATCTGAGCAAATTGTCCCCAAATATTTACAAAAATTTATCTAAAAGTATATCTTTACGTGGATATGTGATTATTATGTTCCATGATCTGGAGAAATGTGGCTTTGTTAAGTTGTAATGAACTTGTAATTGAAGAGAGAGAATTGGAGGAGAGAGAGAGAGAATGAAGGAGGGAGAGAGGTAGGAGAGAGAAGGAGAGGGTGAGAGGAAGTGGGGAGAGAGAAAAAGAGAGGGGCTTTTGTTTCACAGAAATCGTTAATCTCCCTCCCCCACCTTTCTCAATCTATTTTCTGTTGGAGTCTCCCTTTACGACAACATTTCCCCGGGTCCGTCGCCTAAATAGGGGCTCAAAGACTGAATGGAGGAGCCTTTCCATCCAGGGAACAGGGTCTCTGACCCACCACCATCAGGAAGGAGGTGCAGGAGTGTCGGAATCAGGGTGGGGGAAGAGCATCTTCCCGCAAGCTGTGAGATCGATGAGTGGCATGTTGTTGAAAACACGCTGGAGGAACACGGCCAGTCTCGCAGCCTCCACGGGAGGTAAAGATATATTGCTGATGTTTTAGGCTGGAGGCCTTCCAGGAACAACTGAGTAAATCATCCCAAAACCTTTATATGTATTTATTTTAAATCAGAATTTGAAGCCTAAATGTGATCTCGGGGTTTGTACCTGCTGCTCAGAGATCCCCCATTAACACTCTATCTGCCTTCAACTTAGACCATGCCGAAATGAAGCACTTTTCTGGGTTAAGCTCCATCTGCCACTGGTCAGCCCAGAACCGCATCCTCTCAATGGTTCCCTGTACCCTCTGACAGCCCTCCACCGCACCCACAGCGTCATCCTCATCCGGGGGAAGTTTATAAAAGCCCACAGAGCATCAATCCCTGCGGCACACCGCTAGTCCCCGGCCTCCATGGGCTTTATACCCTTTGTACAGGAGTTTCAAGTCAACTCCGTGGGGCGGGGGTGGGGGACGACATCACCAAAGAGGTGTGTGGAAACTTCTACAGGGCCTGCCCATCTGGCCGGCTGCCTGGGGCGAGGGTGGGCATGGGCTGGAGAGGGGTTGTGAACTTGGGCCAGTGCCGCCAGTCTTCACTCCACCCAGGACATCGACAAGACAGCAGCCTCCGTCCTGAAGGCCCCCCCTTTAACTCTGCCACCATCAGGGAGGAGGTCCAGGAGCCTGAAGACGAGCACAAGGGCAGTTTCTCCCCCTCCGCCGTCGGGTTCTTGGACAGAGAACGACCCACAGACCCTGCCTCGCTTTTTATCCCCCTCTTCTTTTGCACCGATTTATTTACGGATTTACGGAAATTTAATTTACAGATGCCCAACGTGGCGGCAAAGGAACGAATTATGTCGCACTCGCTTGTGGCAATAAATCAGATTTGGACGCGGCAGCAATCGGCCTGAACCCCTCTTTGGGCAGGAGCACCATGGGGGTGAAGGTCACGGTTGCACCGACAGGGTCGATGTGGCTCAACCTCAAAGATCCCATTCGCCCGTCTCCCTGCCACCTGTAATTCTTCCACCAATGTCCTGGCGGAGCGCGGAGCCCAGTGGTTCCGGGATCAACGACAGGCAAAGAGCGACGCACAGGATCCCGTAAGTAGAAAGCACACTGCGACGCAGAGACAGCCCCCTTCGGCCCATCTAGCCTGTGCCAGCCTGGTTTACTCTGCCTAATACCACTGATCTGTGCCATCCCCCTAACCCCCCCCCATCCATGTCCCTGTCCAAGTTTCACTTGTGTATCAAGCCCACATTCACCACCTCGAGGGGCCGCTTGTTCCATCCCACCCCTCTCCGCGTGAAGTTCCGCCCCTAAACCTCTCCTCTTTCACCCTTAACCCATGCCCTCTGGTTCCTGTCTCACCCAACCTCAGTGGAAAAAGCCTGCTGGTGTTTACTCTCTATAGATTGTACACCTCTCTTGCATCTCCCCTAATTTTCCTACGCTCCAAACCTCCTTGACCTTTCCCTTACGGACAACTTGTGCTGATGCACGGGCTTCGCGCAGGCTTCAGCGGTTCGAGGGAGGAGAACACCACCCACCACTTTAAGTCGAATCACGTGGCTGTTAACATGGTGTTGATTGTGTTACTTTGTATGGGGCTTTAAATGTTTCTCTTACGTACCCTGGTAACCGCGCCTCCAAAGCGTAAATTGGATAGTGATGCATCAAAGGAATGATAAACGGTCACGATTGAAAATAGGGTGGAAACAACAAAGCAATAGGAAAGAGGTGAAATGCCATTGGTCGTTGGAAAAGTGTTAGGCTGCAGCCGGTCAATGATCGGAACAATTTTAAAGGATAAAGTGAGAATAATGGAGCCTGTGAAAGGCTCTGCCCCGATGAAAGGTCTTGCCTGATGAAAGGCCTGACCTGATGAAAGGACCTACCCTGAGGGAAGGCCCTGACCTGATGAAAGGCCCTGCACTGAGAAAAGGCCGAGGAAAGGCCCTGCCCCGAAGAAAGGCCCTGCCCCGATGAAAGGCCCTGCCCCGATGAAAGGCCCTGCCCCGATGAAAGGCCCTGCCCCGATGAAAGTTACAATTATTACAAAGCCACGGAGTGATTTAATTATTGAAGTGGAAAGATCATAGAATATTCAGCAGAACACAGGCCCTTTGGCCCGTGATGTTGTGCTGATCAATAAATTCCTTCCTAAAAAAAGTACTAAACCTTCTCTACCCCATAACCCTCTATTTTTCTTCCATCCATGTGCCCGTCTAAGAATATTCTAAAAGCCGCCAACGTTCCAGCCTCCACCACCATCCCCGGTTATGCATTCCAGCCCCCACAACTCTCTGTGTAAAAAAAAACATACCCCTGACGTCTCCCCTAAACTTCCCTCCCTTCACTTTGTACGGACATCCTCTGGTGTTTGCTGATCCCGCCCTGGGAAACAGGCGCTGGATGTCCAACCTGTTTCTGCCTCTCAGAATCTTGTGGACCTCTATCAAGTCTCCTCTCATCCTTCTGTGCTCCAGAGAAAAGTCCCAGCTCTGCGAACCTTGCCTTGTTTCCCAATCCAGGCAACCTCTTGGTGAATCTCCTCTGCCCCCTCTCTCTTCCTGTAATAAGGTGACCAGAACTGAAACACGATACTCTTAGTGGGGTCTCACCAGAGATTTGTAGAGTTGCCACATGACCTCTTGACTCCTGACCAATGAAGCCAAACATCCCATAAGCCTTCTGAACTACCCTATCAACCTGGGTGGCGACCTTGAGAGATGTAGGGATTTGGACCCCAAGGTCCCTCTGTTTATCCTCGCTCTTAAGCAAATGACCATTAACCCTGTAACTCAGCCTTTGATAATTTGGTTTGTTGATCAACAGCAGCCAACCTAATACAGAGAAGATTCATCAAAGTTTACCGCCCAGCTCCCGAGGGCCTCACCTGTGCCACAGACCCACTTACAATGGGAAAGAATCTTTATGCCAACCTCCTGACGCAATGTCAATGACCACAGAAGAATCGAGGTGGTGAAACCGATCTGCAGACTGGAGCACCGACCACCCTCGTCAATGGATCCTGGCACAGGAAGACAGGGGAGCGCATGCAAGTGGTAATGAGTATGACCAGTCTTGGGCCACATGTCCAGCCGGAAGTAGACATTGAGTCCAATAGTTTTAGCTTAGAAAGGTAGACTATATACCAAGACAAACATTTGACTGACTGACTCTACTGTATGGACCTCAGAATCAGAATTTATCATCAAGAACCAAGCCATAAAATTTGGTGTTTTGCGGCCGCGTCACAGTGGAAACATTCATGTTATGAATAATCTTACAACACTATATATATATTTTAAAAAATGCGCAAAGAGTGAAGCCGTGTCTATGGTTTATTGATTGTTTGGGAATCTGATGGCCGTGAGGAAGAAGCCGTCCTCGTGCTCGTCTTCAGGCTCCTGAATCTTGTCCCTGATAGGAGAGAGTGAAGAGGGCACGGCCTTAGTGGTGGTGGGGGTCCTTAAGGATAGAGGCCATTTTTTTTAAAGACACCGCCTCATGTCGATCTCCTCGATGGAGTGAAGAGGGCTGCCTGTGATGTCGGAGGCCGAGTTCACGATCCTCTGGGGTTTATTCTTGCCCTGAGGGTTGGTGCCTGTGTACCAGGCAGTGATGCAACCAGCAAGAATGCTTTCCACGGTCCACCTGGAGATGTTTACGAGAGTTTTCTGTGACATCCCAAATCTTCTCAGACACCCCACCAAGTCTAGCCACTGGCGAACCTTCTTTGTGATTGCATCAACGTGGAGGCTCCAGGCCAGATCAACACCCAGGAATTTGATGTTCTTGACCTACAGTCTTGTTCCGACTTACATACAAATCCAAATAGAAAAGCTGACGACTGCCTGGACCTCAGTTCTTGAAGTCCCAGCAACATCCTAGGAAATCTCTCGGCACCCTGTCAGTCTTACTGGTCTCTTTCCTGGAATTGGGTGACCAAAACTGCACATAATGCTCCAAATTTGGCCTCACCAATGACTTGTACAACTTGGGCCAAAGATCCGGTGAGGGAGGGAGGGGAGAGGGTAACAGATAGAGGAGGGGGAGTGAAGGTGAGATGGGGAGAGTGGATAAATGGAGGGAGTGAGAGAGAGGGAGGGAGAGCAGTGACTGAAGGAGGGTGACACAGAGAGAAGGCAGGGTTGGAGAGAGGGTGAGTGGAGGGTGAAGGAGATGGGGGAGTGGTGTGGTAGAGAGTGGGGAAGAGTAAGGAGGAAGAGAAGGGTGTGGAGTGAGAGGGGGGGAGTGGGAGAGAGGGAGGAAGAGTGAAGGAGAGAGATTGAGAGATAGAGATGATAAAGAAGTGAGAGGGGTGTGGAGAGAGGGAGGGAGCGTGAAAGAGAAGCGAGTGGGAGTGGTGAGGGTGGGAGAGGGAGGAGAGAGGGTGGGAGAGAGAATGAAGTAGTGAGAGGGGTGGGGAGAGAGGGACAGTGTGAAAGAGGTGAGAGAGTGGGTGGTGAGGGAGGGAGGGAGAAGGAGCAGAGAGGGTGGAAGAGAGGTTGAAGATTGAAAACTTGGCAGAATGGTGCCCCAACAACAACTTCGCGCTCAACATCACCAAAACCACAGAGCTGATTGTTGACTTCAGGAAGGGAAAGCCAGAGGTAGATGATCCAGTGATCACTGGGGGATCAGAGGGGGAAGCACATTTAGGTTCTTGGGAGTCACTATCTCGGAGGATCTTTCCTGGACTCAACACACCAAAGGCATCATGAAGAAAGCATGTCACCATCTCTACTTCCTCAGAAGTTTGTTGAGGTTCAGTACAACACCAGAAACCCTGGTAAATTTCGACAGAGGTGCGGTAGAAAGTGTGCATCATGCCCTGGTACGGGGACACTGATACCCCTGAGCGTAAACCCACTGCCAAAGATAGTGGACACAGCCCAAGACATCACAAGCAAAACCTTCCCCACCATCGAGAACATCTACGGGTGGTCACTGCTCTTGGAGAGAGGGGGAATGGGAGAGAGGGAGGAAGAGTGAAGGAGAGAGATTGAGAGATAGAGATGATAAAGAATCCAGCACATGCTTTGTTCTCGCTGCTGCCATCAGGAAAGAGGTCTCGGGGCCACAAGATTCACACCCCCAGGTTCAGGAACAGCCATTCCCCCTCCACCATCAGACTCCTCAATGACAAACTCAATCAGGGACTCGTTTAAGGACTTGCACTTGTGGTCTTTATTGATTTTCTGTTTGTTCTCTCTGTATCGCACAGTCAGTTTGTTTACATTCGTTATCTGTTTACGATTCTTTATGTGTTTATATGTTTACGCTGTGTCCAGTTTATCTTTTGCATGACCAATTAGTGGTAATTCTGCCGTGTGCACAGGGAAAGGAATCTCAGGGTTGGATGTAATGCCGCGTATGTTCTCTGACAGTAAATCTAGAATCTGAGAGGGAGTGTGAAAGAGAGGGGGAGGGTGGGAGAGGGGGGTGTAGAGAAGAGGGGTTTGGAAAGTCCCTCCCCACTACCCAAAGGTGCTTCCTGCAGTTCTGTGAATCCATTAATGTCTGAGTGTTAACGGGAGCTGGGTGTCCACGACCTGGAGGACACTAACTGTCAGGCAGCTCCCGTTCTCTCTCTCTCCAACGTTCAGGCCAAAAAGCCTCTTGCCGTTAACCCTTCCAGCGCCAG
The DNA here is from genome assembly GCF_036971445.1 of Narcine bancroftii. Taxonomy (NCBI): domain Eukaryota; kingdom Metazoa; phylum Chordata; class Chondrichthyes; order Torpediniformes; family Narcinidae; genus Narcine; species Narcine bancroftii. The sequence continues at coordinate 203,508,314 of NC_091470.1, forward strand.
TTTTGACCTACTTGTCTTGGCCGACGGGTGCGGTAGCCCTCGCCCTGCATCAGCCTCGCCTTCCACTGCACCCTCATGATGGTGAGGGAGCTTCCCCCACGAAGTGGGTGGGGGAGAGGTGGGGGGGACGCGAGTGGGATGGGAGAGTTGTGGGAAAGCTCAGAGGCAGCCGGAGGGAAAGATCGGCAATGAGAGAGGAAGGGGGTGGGGAATGGAGCAAGGGGGTGAGATGGGGAGGAGAGAGAGGGATGGGCACAAATAAGGGGAGGGAGAGGGGAGATTGAGGGAGGAAGGGGGGTGACAGAACAGGGAAGAGGAGGAAGATAGGAAGGGAGAAAGGAGTGGGAGAAGGATGGAGAGGGGGAGAGAGGGAGTCAGAGAGATGAGGGAGTGGGAGGAAGGAGGGGAAGGGGAGGAGGGGGGAAGGGAGAATTGGTGGGGAGGGAAGGGAGGGGAGTGAAGGAGGGGGTAGAAGAGAGGGGAGAACGAGGGGAATGGTGATGGAGGGAGGGAGGAGAAGGAGGGGAGGGAGAGAGGGGGAGGTATAGAGGGGGAGGGAGAGAGAGGGGAAGGAACATCAGGGAAGAGGAGAGAGAGGGGGGGATGATCGAGAGGTAAAGAGGCCAGGGAGAGAGGGGGTGGGAGGGATTGGGGAGGAGAGAGGGTGGGAAGGAGAGCCGGAGAGGGGGAAGGAACATTGGGGGAGGGTGGGAAGAGAAAGGAAGTGGAGCATGGGGAGAGGAGGAGGGGAGAGGGAGGAGATGTGTGCACAGGTTACTGCAAGCTTACCCGCCCTGGCTGGCCCCAGGCAAGGGAGTCTCTGGACAGTTTACTTTTGGAATGAAGCAGCCACCCAGCTGAGGGCAAGGAGGAGAGGCTCCTTCCATTAATCCTTACCCTGGCCCAGGTGGCATTGGCCCCCAAGCTGTCACCTGCCCACTCTGTTCCCGGGCTTGCTCTCTTCCTTTGGTACTTTGCCCTCTGACAGCCGGCCTCTGTCCTACAGAATCAAACTGCATGGAGCAGGCTCTTTGGCCCATCACGTCAGTGCTGACATTCTCGGCTAACCCCATTGGCCGGCCCTTGGTCCATCTCACGTCCAAAGGCCTGTGAAGCATTGGCAATGTAGTTGTTTCCTCAACTTACTCTGGGAGCACTCCCTGCACTCCTCCATCAGTCCCAGGCTAACCCCACACACTCCCCACAGCCCCACGTCGATCCCCACACTGATCCTACTTCCCTGCTCTCTCCCTACAGCCCTGTACCAGTCCCCACACTGATCCCACCATCCCGCTCTCTCCTCACAGCCCTATACCAGTCCCCACACTGATCCCACCGTCCCGCTCTCTCCCCACAGCCCTGTACCAGTCACCACACTGATCCCACTGCCTCGCTCTCTCCCCACAGCCCTGTACCAGTCCACACACTGATCCCACTGCCCCACTCTATGTGCACATTTCCCTTTCACTTCTGCGCTCCCACGGAAACGAGCAGGAAACAGATTTCTGGAAGGCTGTAGAACTGCTGACCCAGATGTTCAGCCCGTGTCCGGCGTAACCATGGCACTTTTGGGGGGGATGTCAGCTGATGGGATGAGGCTGGAAACGAATCCCCATTCACCAAGGGCATCCTCTTTAAATGTCGAGACACAGCTTGGTAACAGGTCCTTACAGCCCAGTAGGCCTTGCAGCCCAAATACCCCCACCCAGCCCCTATATGTTCTGGGTGTCGGGAAAATGAGGGGAGACTTGGCAGAGGTCTACAAAATCAGGAGGGGTATAGACAGAGGAAATGCGATGGGGAGAGGGGTGCAGGTACAGGCTCAAGGGCTGCAAAGGCCTGTTACGGTGCTGTTTGTTAAATTTAAATTTTAAAAATAGGAACAAAGGGGAAGTTAGGGGGAACTTTTTCACAGAAATTAGAGGGAGTGGAATGAGCTGCCAGCTGAATGGTGAATGCGGGCTCGATTTTATTATCTAAGATGAATTTGGACAGGTACATGGATTGGAGGGGCATGGAGGGCAATGGGCTGGGTGCAGGTCAGTGGGACTAGGCACAGACTAGAAGGGCCTGTTTCTGTGCTGTAGTGTCCTATGCTAGGTAACCGAGGAAACCCACGCAGACACAGAGAGAACGTACAAACAGCCGGCGCAGGTTGCTACCACCAGGACAGCGTTGCACTATCGGAGCCCCTTGGCGGAACTCCAGGGGCTCAAGGAGATGTTCGCTCCCCGGGAACGAGGCCATCGTCAACCACCATGCAGTTCACGTGGGCGGGGGCGGGGAGAAGAGATCCATGCCCCATCCCCTGACCCGCCCCACTTCCCCCCTCAGGCCCATGACTTGGCATCTCAGGCCCACGAGGCTCTGGCAGCTAGCGGAAAGGCCTCTTCGGGATCAGCGAACAACCCGGTGTGGAAGGCGTAGTACCGCAGGGTTCCGTGTACCCGCTTCCCCGAGCCAGTGCACCGGCACCCCGGCTACCCTATCGCCGCCACAGCTGGGAGGAGCCGGTGCACCCTGTGTATGTGGAGCGTGTGAAGGTGCAGCCCCTCTTCGCCCACCTAAAGGGGCTGCTCCTCAAGTTTTGGTGGCATTTCACCCCATGTTCCTAATCACGGACACCCTGTGCAGAGGGTTTGGGCGGGGGGGGGTGGTGTCAGGTCCTCAGAGGGAAGTCAGGCACTCAGAGGGGTGGTTAAGCGCTGTGAGGGGGCAAGGACATTCAGAAAGGCTCCTTGTTAAGTCACGTTTTGTTATCTAATTGCACAACTCTACAAATCTCTGGTGAGACCAAATTTATAGGGATCAGTTCTGGTTACCTCATTACAGGAAGGATATGGAAGGCATAGAGTGAGGGCAGAGGAGATTCACCAGGATGTTGCCTGGATTGGGCAACGAGTCTTACAAGGCCAGGCTCGCAGAGCTGGGACTTTTCTCTTTGGAGTGTAAAAAGATAAAGGGAGACTTGATAGAGGTTGACGAGATTCTGAGAGGGCGGACAGCCAGCTCCTGTTTCCCAGGGTGGGATCAGCAAACACCAGAGGACATCCATACAAAGTAAAGGGAGGGGAGTTAGTGGGGACGTCAGGGGGAAGTTTTTTTTACACAGAGAGTTGCGAGGGGCTGGAACGCCTCACCCAGGGGTTGTGGTGGAGGCTGGAACATTGGGGACATTTAAGAGACTCTTAGACGGGCACATGGATGGAAGAAAAAGAGGGTTACGGGGTAGGGAGGCATAACATTGAAGGACAAAGGGCCTGTACTGTGCTGTTCTATGTTCTACTACCCGATGAAACAGCGTTCTCCGGTCCTCGGTGCAAAACATGCAGACACACATCCAGACAACACACGCAGGACAGGTATTTATCTATACAAATAAATAAATATTGTTTCATGAATACAAGAGTCTCAGAGGGTCAGTGCGAGCAGTTCCTTTGGTCATTCACCATTCTCACTGCCTATGGGAAGAACCTGTTCTTCAGCCTGGCGGTGCTGGCACTGATCCTCCTGGATCTCTTCCTCCAACGGGAGCAGCTGAAAGATGCCGTGTGCGGGGTGGAAGGGAGTCCTCAATGATTTTGGGCCTCTTCACTTCCCCTCACCCCGTTCTCTCTCTCTCCCTTTTCTCTTCTTCTCCCCCTCCCTCTTTCTCCCCTCTCCTTCATTCTTTCCCCTCTGACCTGTCTCCCTCCCTCTCTCCCCATCTCTCAGCCACCTTCCCTCTCTCCCTGCCCCTCCCTTGCTCTCTCTCCCACCCCCTCTCTCTCCCCCATAGGTGTATCTAAGACACGGCAGCCATGGCACATGCCTCGGGCGCCACTTGAAGGGGTGGGGGGAGGGATGGGAGGAGGGGCTTTGGCTTCTTTCCTTGCCCGTTGATTTGCTCGGCAGCCCAGGACTGTCAGCCCCTGGGGGCATCCGCGTGACAGGTGTTGGGGGGCTCGGAGCAACGCAGCAGGGTGCGGTGGGGGAGGGGCCGAGGGCCACAGTGGAGCTTGGCCTTGGGTTCTGAAGTGAGTCGCCTCACCGCCGCCCCTCGCTCCCTGCCCGAGAACTGGGCCTGCACCCGTGTCCTGGTGGCTGCCGGCCTCGCCGCCTCCCCTCTCCACGGTGCCGTGCAAATGCGAGCAGACCGCCCGTGGTGCTGGGTGAGTTGAGGGGGGGGGAGTTTCTCTTCTTCCGCGGTCTACACTCGCGTTTACAGTGTTTCTGAGTACGAGCATCAGCTAAAACACCAGAACATTTGACAAAAGCAGTGACTGTAAAAACATCCAGGCTTTTTATAATAAGTTGTAATCTAAACTTGTGCAAAGCGATTTTTTAAAATGTATTTTCACATGGTTAGGTATCGAACACACAGTTGGGGGTCATCTTGATGGTGAACAGGCTCCTAATCAAAGCCTGCACATTGGAGACCAGAACATAGAACTGAAAAATGTTGAATTTTAGAATTCAAATGATTCTGTCCGTGGTTTGTAATTGTTGAGTTGAAATCTTCACATATCACTGGGCATTGAGCAATGGCCGCCTTCATTACCCACACGCAGCTGGGATTGCTCTGCCAGCGCTACAGAAGTGCAGAGAGGTTCCGGCTGCGGGGGGTGGCGAGGATTATGGGTAAGGAAGGTGGCCATTTTGCCCGCGGGGGCTGCAGCCAGGAATGATAGGTCAAAAGCATGAGGCTTGGGTCGCACAAACGTGAGTGTCCCATGTCTCTGTGCCTGGGAATAATAATCCTTGGGGTGGTTCATAATCAAGGGCTCTGTTAGTGAGGTGGGGAGCGAGAGGAGGAAGGGAGTAAGTGCGGGAGTGAGAGGAGGGGAAGAGAAAGGAGGTGGGGAGCCAGTGAGAGGAGGAGGGGAGTCAGAGGAGGGGGAGCGAGGGGAGGGAGCGAGAGGAGGGGAGCAAGAGGATGGGGAATGGGGAGGAGGGGGAATGAGAGGAAGGGGAATGAGGGGAGGGGGAGCAAGAGGAGGGGGAGTGAGTGGAGGGGAAGCAAGAAAGGGGAGCGAGGGGAGGGGGAGTAAGAGGAGGGGGAATAAGAGGTGGAGGGGAGTAAGGGGGGAGTGAGAGGAGGGGGAGCAAGAGGATGGGGAATGAGAGGAGGGGGAACAAGAGGGTGGGGAATGAGAGGAGGGGGGAGTGAGAGGAAGGGAGGACCCCCCCTTTGCTCCCCTGGGAACTCTGTTCCTCCCTCCCACTATGAGCCAGTGGGCTAATTACCAATGAGAGGTAGAATCTGTGGGGGTGGGAGAGCAGCTGACGGAGAATGATGGGGGATGGGGGTGGCGAGAGAGATTGACGGTGCCCAATGACCCAGTCTCCGACCTATCGGCAGAAGCTGACATTAGGCGAGTTCAGATCTCCCCTCTCGCTGGCCTGGAACAGGAGCCCCTGCAGACGAAATGCTTGCGACGCATTTTAACACAGCAGCCTCGATCAATTTGGAAATAACCCCTCCGCCGTCTCCCTTCGTCTCCCTAAGAAGGGGTGGGAGCTCACCCTTCCCTCGCTCTGCACAGATACCCCCATCTCACGCGATACACCATTTTGTAAAGAGTGACAGAGCACGGCACGGTTCGTGCATGGCTGTTACCGCGCCAGTGACCAGGGTTCGAATCCCGTGCTGCCTCTAAGGAGTTTGCTCTCCCCGTATCGGCATGGGTTTAGCCTGCGGGCTCCGGTTTCCTTCCACCCGCCATTAAACATACAGAGTTGTAGGTGAATTGGGAGGTGCGGGCTCGTGGGCCAGAAGGGCCTATATGTCAAAATTTAAAATGGTAACTCCCTATAATATTTAGAAGGTATTTTTGCACTTCAAACTCCTGATGAAGCTGAGGATAGATCTCTCGGCCACAACCTCTCTCTCTCTCTCTCCCTCCCCCCTCTCTCTTTCTCACATCCCCCTCTCCCTCTCTCTCTTTTTCTCCCCCTCTCCCTCTGCCCCCCCTCTCTCTCTTTCTCTCTGTGAAATACCCCCGCTGAAGGGGAACCCCAAGTGATGTCAGTGGTGTCTCTGCTGGTGACGTTGGATATTCCTGGACGTCCCACTGTGGGGTAGGGTGCAGCGAACGAGTTTGCTTGCCTCTCACGCAGTTGTTTTGCTGAACATTTCTGAGATAGTGACGTTGATTGTTTTCAAGTCTCGTAGGGCTACCCCACAAACCCCAACCCACCTCCCCCACCTGTCACCTGGTCTAGGGTGGGGTCTCATATCTTGGGAGTTACATCCAGGGGCCAACTGAATGAGAAGCTCCTTAACCCACGAGTTAGGCTCTTCAACATGGGGCCGGGGGGGTAGAACATAGAACACTAAAGCACAGTACAGGCGCTTTGGCCCTTGATGTTGTGCTGACCAATGTATTCCTCCCAAAAGATATACTAAACCCTCCCTAACCCCCGTAACCCTCTATTTTTCTTCTATCCATGCGTCTGTCTAAGAGTCTCTTAAATGCCCCTAATATTCCAGCCTCCACTACCCCCCCGGCAAGGCATTCCAGGCCCCCACAACTCTCCCTGGCAAAGTATTCCAGGCACCCACCACCCCCTGTGTAATAAAACTTACCCCTGTCGTCTCCCCTAACTTCCCTCACTTCACTTCCCACCCTGGCCGTCCACCTCAGAATCTTGCCTCTCAGAATCTTGTCGACCTCTGGAGTTTGCTGATCCTGCCCTGGGAAACAGGCGCTGGCCGTCTGCCCTATCTAAGCCTCTCAGAATCTTGTCGACCTTGATCAAGTCTCCTCTCATCTATGCTCCAAAGAGAAAAGTCCCAGCTCTGCCAACTTGGCCTTGTAAGACTTATTTTCCAACCCAGGCAACGTCCTGGTGAATCTCCTCTGCCCCCTCTCCACAGCTTCCACATCCTTCCTGTAACGAGGTGACCAGAACTGAACACAAGTGTTGGTCTCACCAGTATGGGGACTGACTCGGGATGTGGGGAGAGAGTGGGACAGTGGGATCAGTGTGGGGATTGGTACAGGGCAGTGGGGAGAGCGCGGAGCAGTGGGATCAGTGTGGGGACTGGTACAGGGCTATGAGGAGAGAGTGGGGCAGTGGGATCAGTGTGGGGACTGACACGGGGCTGTGGGGAGAGAGTGGAGCAGTGGGATCAGTATGGGGACTGGTACAGGGCTGTGGGGAGAGAGTGGAGCAGTGGGATCAGTATGGGGACTGGTACAGGGCTGTGGGGAGAGAGCAGGGCAGTGGGATCAGTGTGGGGACTGGTACAGGGCTGTGGGGAGAGAGCGGGGCAGTGGAATCAGTGTGGGGATCGACATGGGGCTGTGGGCAGAGAGTGTGCAGTGACAATATTGAATTCGTGCCCTTAACCCTCACATATGCGCCAACCGAAGGCCAATATGCGAACCCACCATGCGTGCGCCATCCTGTATGGGCTCATGTGCACAAGAATCAAGATGGCCACACTCACCCTGCAGAACCCCGGGACGCCGACTAACAAGGCAAGTCCACGCATTTTGGCTCTTACGTGCCCCGTATCCCGGTTATAGTTTGTCACATACAACATAAACTGCGTGAATTTTATATTTTTTCATCTATATATGTTTTTAAAATTCAGTTGTATGTGCGGATGGACGCAAGGGGCATAGGTCGCAAGTCGGGGAGTACTGTGTGTTAGGTCTGGTTGTGTGTCTGCGTGTTTTGCACTGAGGACTGGAGAACACTCTTTTGTCGGGTTGTACTTGTACAATGAGCCTGTGCTGCGCTGGAATGTTGCATGGGTGAGGTCACTGTGGCAACAGGCCACAGAAAGGTGGTAGTTCAGCCCCAAAGGCAGAGGGAAGGTGCCTGATGAAGTGCCGGCTCTCACTGACGGGAGGAGGCCGCCCCAGGAGCAGATCCGGTTGGACGTGGAGGAGACGCGCCCTCTCCCCCCCACACCCGGGATGTCTGTCTGCGGCTCCGCATGGCGGTGAGCGGTGGGGGGGGGGGGGGAGGGGGGTGGGGTGGGCAGATGAGACTAGGGGACCCAGGGAGTCTCGGATGACTGTAGAGGTGAACAAGAGAGTCGCCGGAAAGCTGGAGCAATCGAGGGCCAGAGGAACTCAGCGGACCAGGGAACTCGGGTTGGTGTCACCCAGTGCAGTAACTCATGGTGTCATCAACCCCTCCTCCACCCCCCCACATGGCCCTCCTCCCATACCAGACAATCCAGAATACTTAGTAATGTGTTTTGTACTAATGTGACCGGTAAATCGTAATTCCCATAGATCACTGAAGGTAACGGCAATCGTAGTGAGATAAACAACCAGCAACATTAAAATTACACCTATAAATTACAATATGTGCAGCCTCAATGTATTTACATTTACATCATGTCATGGGGTTAATGTGAAAATTCAGTAAGAATGTATTAATTACCACTTGATTCTCAAAAAATTATTGATCTCTTTTCTAACGACCCCAATATATTGTGGCTAAAACACCAGAACATTTGACAAAAGCAGCGACTGTCAAAGCACTGGCAACAGCAAAAACAACAGTGCTTGCTTGTGCAGACGGAATCATAGGACTCGAGCGCCATTGTCATCGGGTCATAACAATGGCTCTGACTGGAGTGCGTTGGACGGTTAAAATAATAAATTGTAGGGAGATTGATCCACGTCAGCTGGGCTTATGGAAAATAGTTTTGTGGTTAGACAGGGATATTTTTATTAAAAAGTAAGAAATTTCTGATGAAACACTGGACAGAAATTTTATAGACAGTCATTTTGATGTCATCGCCCCTCCTCCCTGGATGGTGTCACTCAGTGTGGACTGCACACCACCTCCCCCCCCCCCACCCCGCCAGTGGGAGATAGGAGATAGGCCACGTGTTGGGTTCCGCTGCTTCCAGGGCCAGAGCACAACAGCTTGGTGACATTGAGTCACCCTAATTCTGCCAAATAAACACCCACTCTCTACAGTAAATGGGTGACAAACTTTTTACCTGCTGAATAACCAATGGCTGTGTACAGTTACATAATGAATAACCCTTTCCCTGCTCGATAATCGGTGACTCTGAACTGTTATACAGAGATTAACCCTCTCCTTGCTGAAGAACCAGCTTTATACAATTCCCCTTCCCTGCTTGATAAACAGTGGCTGTGCACCATTACACAGTGATTAACCCTTTCCTTGTTCAATAACACTGGACAACAAAGACTTTGCTTCTAATTTAACTAAAATTTTTTTAAAAAATTTAGACCCACAGCGCGGTAACAGGCCCTTTTGACCCACGAGGGACAGTTACAGACCTACAAACTCCTCAGTACGTTTTTGAATGGTGGGTGGAAACCGGAACACCCCTCCCCACCCCAGGGAAAACCCATGCAGACACGGGGAGTGCTTACCAACTCCTGACAGACAGCACGCGGAGGGGGTGATTCAAACCTCGATCACTGGCATTATAAAGGCGTTGCGCCAGCCGCTACGCCAACCGGGCCACCCCAAGCACCTTTGGGTGCATTTTACGGACGTAGGATCATCAGGACATTGCGACTGAGGAATAGCGGCATCGGGGCGACTGGAATCCATCAACAACTGTCAACTATTGCTGGACACTGACAAGAGAAGCATCAGATGCTGAGAACTAATGAAAATCAGCGGCATTTTTAGGCTGGTTAAACTGACGCAATGTGTCAGCATGTGATGGGGTTGAATGTGCTAACTTGAATAAAAGTTAACTTAACGTCTTGCCAACTTCCATCGTGATACGGCAAATCTGCAATTATCTTTTTGTTCAACTTTAAGTTGTCTATTGTAATCAGGGAGAAAACCTTTTGAAAAAAATTGTTGCCTCATGTAAACAGTTTGCTCAATGAGTAACCCTTTCCCTTCTGAATAAACAGTGGATATGTACGCTTACTCAAAATGGTTAACAATTTCCCTGCTGAATAACTCATTGAGTGAAAGCACGAATAATGCTTCTTAAAAAAACAGAATTACTCAGCAGGTGAGGTCACATCTGTGCAGTCAGAAACAGAGTTGAATCCTGGCATCAGAACTTCTCACATGGAACAGAGCGAAACAAACACGAAAGTCTGTGATGAAAGCAAACACTCAGAAACGCGGGAAGAACCCGGCCAGTCTCCCAGTGACCACAGGGTGGGGGGGGGGGGGGGGGGCGGGGGGAAGAGAGATACAGAACTGGCATTTCGGAACCCGGGTGCTTCACTAAGGTGCGAGTTAAAAGGTGGGCAGACAGGCACCTGAGTAAAAAAAAAGTGGGAGGGAAGGATGGGCTGGGGGGGGAGGGGGGGGTAGAACAGGCCAATAGGCACAAGGTCACAGGTGGGCAGGAGAGAAGGGGGGGGAGGATTGATCAGGAGGGGAGAGGGGAGGGGCCCTGTGAATGCAGAGCTGGAGGAAAGGAGAGAGAGAAAGAGAGGGAGAGAGAGAGAGACAGACAGAGAGGGAGAGAGAAAGAGAGAGGGAGAGAAAGAGGAGAGGGGAGAGAGGGAGAAAGGGGAGAAAGAGGGGGAGAGAGAAAGAGGAGAGAGAGAGGGAGAGAAAGAGGAGAGGGGGAGAGGGAGAAAGAGGAGAGGGGGAGAGGGAGAAAGAAAGAGGAGACAGGGAGAGAGGAGAGGGAGAGAGATACAGAGAGAGAGAAAGAAAAAGGAGAGGGGGAGAGAGACAGAGAGACAGAGAGAGAGAGAGAGAGAGAGAGAGAGAGACAGAGAAAGAGGAGGGGGGAGAGAGAGAGAGAGAAGGGGACCAGTTTGCGGGTGGTCTCAGTCTGGCAGTGCAAGGGAATGGGGTGGGGAATTGAAATGTGTGGCCAATGAGGCAACCTCCCAGTCTCTGCAATGCCACAAGCCTGCTTCAAAGTGCAGAGAGGGTGGGGAACAAATTGGGGAAAGTGAGAGAAACGGAACTTCCTCCAGCAGTTCGATGCCTTGTGCATTGCACTTGTAATGACACAGGTCAGAGTGCAGTGAGAGAGAGAGAGAGAGAGAGAGAGAGATAATTGGGAAGAGAGAGAGGGAGAGGAGGCATTGGCATCCGCTGGGTTCGGAGATGCCAATCCACAGGATGAAAAGACAACAGAAGGTTGTGAACTCAGCCAGCGCCATCATGGGGCACCAGTCTTCACTCCATGGAGGACGTCTACACGAGGCGGCATCTGCAGAAAGCAGCCCCTAACCTCAAAGATCCCCACCACCCAGGCCAGGCCCCCTTCACTCTGCTACCATCGGGGACAAGGAGCCCAAAGACAAAGCACAAGAACGGTTTCTTCCCCTCTGCCATCAGATTCCCAAATGGACAATGAACCGCAGACATGGCCTCACTTTGGCTTTTGTTCCAATTAATTTACTTTTCAAAAATGTCAATTATATACCTAAAATGGATGAGAGGGGGGGGTGGGGGGGTGGTTTGGGAGGAAAGTGGGGGGGAGAAAAAGACACTGTATATGTGTGAAAAAGAAAAATTGTATATCATGGCCAACGTGATTTATGGTGTGAAAAATAAAAAATTTTTTAAAAAAAATGTCAATTATAGAAATATTTGCTCCTGCCCCGCTTCTTCCAAACAACAAATTTCGTGACATGTTCATGAAAATAAATTGTGATTCACTCAACACCTGGGAATTTAAATTTAAATTTTTGAATTTAGACATATAGTACGGTAACGGGCCATTTTGGCCTGTGGCCCACGCCGCCCAATTTACACCTCATTCACCTACACCACTCCCCTGCTACGTTTCGAAGGGTGGGAAGAAACCAGAGCCCCCGGGGTGTTGGGGGGGGGGGGGAACCCACGCAGAGCACAGGAAGGACATACAAACTCCATGCAGGCAGCGTGGGGATTCAAACCCCGGACCTGGTTGCTGGCACTGCACAGTGTCCTGCTGACCGTGCTGCCCTGAACGTGAAGTTCGGGTTCTTTCCCATCTGCCTGGACAAGCTGACGAAACAGCGTTTCCGCGGAGCACGGTGCACACACATACACAGCATGTTGTAATCACAGAAATATGTAGAACTATCACCAGGAGTAAATATGCATAAATATTTCATTCATAACCCAAGGTTATGACATCGATCTCACACCCTGTGGGACGAAGCTATTCCCCACCCTGGCTGTCCTGATTTTGATGCTCCTGATGGTACAAGGTTCTCAAGATGGTGGCACTGCCGGAACCACTGTAACGGTGCTGCTGGTGCATACCCACGGGGAGTGAGGGAGTGGAGATACAGCGCTCCCGCAGGGTACAGCCACCCAGTCGACTGCTGTTGGCTCTGCACAGGCTTTGAACGGCCCGCTGGGCGAACCGACGGTGGTGTTATTTGAAACCCCGCGACCGCCAAGACGACGGCGCCTATTCATCGGCAGCTGCCAGACTCCGGAAAAGTGGAGGACTGGAGCAGGGCACCAGAGGACGGGGAGAACACCACCCAACCCCTCCCCCCCACACTCCAGTCTGAAAAGGAGAAGCAGAGGAGTGACTAGCGGGGACGGCGCCCATGGCAACTCAAGGCGAGGAACCCGTGGAGGCTGTGGGCCACAAAAGACTGCCGTTAGGAGCTGCTGGGGACCAGCTTGAAACTGGCCGGAGGGGTTACGAGGTACCAGAACCAGGATGCGAAGGGGCGCTGAAAGGTCCCTTGACCATGTCGGAGGTTTGGATCTGGAGCCGATGGTTTGGACTGGACTTAGCGGAGGCAGCGGAAATGCTGGAGGAGAATCTACGGACACTCGGTGACTAATGTAATTTATAGCAATTTTGCCCCGTAATATTGTTGCAGGACAACCAATCTGGTGACATGCCACGATGATAAATTCTAATTCTGCCCGTATCTGAGTCTTTTATATGTCCCCTATTGTTCCAGCGTCCACCAGTACCCCGTGGCGATGCATTACAGGCCCCCACAACTCCCAAACGTCTCCCCTAACCTTTCCTCCCCTCACCTCGTCCAGCAGACGGCAGCAAATTCCACATGATATTGCATTGTCGTTCATTACATGACAACGAAGGAACCTTGAACCTTGGCGTTTGTCACTGTCTTTCTGGGAAGCAGGCGCTGGCCGTCCACCCTATCTCTGCCTCTCAGAATCTTGCCGACCTCTATCAAGTCTCCTCTCATCCTTCTTCCCTCCAGAGAGAAAAGCCCCAGCTCTGCTAACCTGGCCTCGTAAGGTGCGTTCTCCAATCCGGGCAACATCCTGGGAAGTCTCCTCTGCCCCCACTCCATACCCTCCTGTCACAACGTGGGCAGACCAGAACACAATTCTCTGAGTATGGTCTCACCAGTTCTTGAATTCAATCCTCTGACTAACGAAGGCCATTCTTTATTACCCTATCAACTTTGATGGCAACCTTGAGCTATCTATGGATTTGAACCTGGTCCTCTGTTCCTTCTCACTCTTATCAGTCCTGCCATTAACCACTTCCAAAGTGCGTCGCCTGCTGTGGGGGACCACCAATACCCCCACCCCGAGCAGAAAGCCCTCCAAAGGTCACTGGCAAAGCCTCTCCCCACTGTCGGGAACATCTATCGGGAGCGCTGCCGTCGGGGAGCAGCTGCGATCGTCAGCGACCCCACCCCACCCAGCGCACGCTGCTGCCATCAGGAAAGAGTTCTCGGGGGCCATGAGGCTCGCCCCAACCAGGTTCAGGAACAGCTTCGCCATCAGTCTCCTCAATGACAAACTCAATCAGGGGCTCGTTTAAGGACTCGCACTTGTGCACTTTATTGATTTTCTTTCTCTCTGCATTGCACTGTCCGTTTGGATACAGTTCTTTATTTGTTTACATGTGTACATTGCGTACAGTTTTTTTTGGCACTACCAATAAGTGGTAATTCTGCCATGCATTCTGTATGTGATGTCACGTATGTACTCTGACAATAAATCTGAAATAACTTCAATCTGGATCAGTGTGAGGTGATGCGTTTTGGAAGGTCTAACCAAAAAGCTGAGATCAGGGTTAATGGTTGGTTACTTAAGAGTGTGGATGAACAGAGGGACCTTGGCGTCCAAATCCCTACAACCCTCAAGGTCACCCCAAAGATTCATAGGATAGTTCAGATGGCTTACGCTGGGCTTCATTGATGGGGGATTGAGTTCAGGAGTCGAGAGGTCATGTTGCAACCGTACAAATCTCTGGTGAGACCCACACTTATAGGGTTCAGTTCTGGTCACCTCGTTACAGGAAGGATGTGAAAGTTGTAGAGAGGGGGCAGAGGAGATTCACTAGGATGTTGCCAGGATTGGGAAACAAGTCTTATGAGACAAGGTTAGCAGAACCGGGACATTTCTCTGTAGAAGGATGAGAGGAGACTTGATAGAGGTCGACAAGATTCTGATAGGGTATATGGACAGCACCTGTTTCCCGGGGCATCCACCAGAGGATGTCTGTACAAAGTGAAGGGAGAGAAGTTTAGGGGAGATGTCAGGGATATGTTTTTTTTTTACACAGAGAGTTTTAGGGGCCTGGAATGCCTGCCGGGGGTGGTGGTGGAGTCTGGAACATTAGGGGCATCTAAGAGACTCTTAGATGGGCCCATGGATGGACAAAAAATAGAGGGTTACGGGGTAGGGAGGGTTTGGTAGTTTTTAAGGTGGGCACAACATCGAGGGCCGAAGGGACTGCCCTCTGCTGCAGTGTTCTACTTTCCAAACCTGGCCATGCATGGGTCGAGCGGCTGGACTGCTTGTCAAAGGTTCATTCACACTGCGCCTCGACCACAGACACGAACCTCCGAGAGTCAACGGGTTGCATCTTTAAGCAGCGGTGGAGAGGGGGAAAGGAGAAGGGAAAGGGAATGGGACAAAGTTCAAGGGCTCAACATGGAAGAACAGAGGGACGCTGGGGGTACAAGACCCTCAATATCCCAACGCTACCGTGCAGATTCATAGGGTTGTCAAGAAGGCTGGTTTTCAATAGTCAAGGGGTGGGGTGGTGGGGGGGGGGGTGGTGTTGGGGATTGAATTCAAGAGCCGTGAGGCAATATTGCAGCTCTGTAAAACTCTGGTGAGACCATGCTTGGAACGTTGGGAGACACGGATGTCTGCAGATGCTGTAGTTAAATGCACAGGATCTCTGCCAGGCTCACAAAGTCCAGAGGGGGGGTAAAGACATATCACTGACGTTTCGGGCCTGAGCCCTTCCTCCAGGTATAAGCAAAGAATAGGAAGGTGTCAGCCGGTGAGAGGAAGTGGGGGGTGGGGGGAAAGGAGCCCAGACCATCAAACAAAAGATGCTAATTGGATACAATAAGATGAAAATTGATTTGGTTCTGTGAAAGGGGACAGAGAGAAAAGGATGGGGGGGGGGTTTGGGAGCGAGAGAGAGAGAGAGAGAGAGAAAGAGAGAGAGAGAGAGAGAGAGAGAGAGAGAGAACTGGAGGAAAGGAGAAGGGTCGAAGATGGTGGGGAGTGGGTGATTTTGACCCTATAAGTCATTGGTCAGGCCACAGCTGGAGCCCTGTGTGAGGTGTGAACCACCACCTGACCAGATTTGAGGGCATGAGTTGCCTTCTTCAACCCGACGGGGAGAATGTGCAAAGACCTCACAGGCAGCGACAGATTGGAAGCTGGGTGGCTGGCACTGTAACAGCCCGGGCTAGCCGCTTGTGCTAAGCGCTGCCCCGAGACTCTGGCTGGGGCACACCAGGAGTATTGTGTTCAGGTCGGGCCACCTCATTATAGCGTGGAAGCTATGGAGAGAGATCAGAAGAGATTCACCTGCTACTGGTTGACTTCAGGAAGGGAAAACCCAGGGTTGGCGCCAGAACAAATGGTGGGGGGGGGGGCTTGTTCAGCGGGGGGGATGGATGCCAGGACCTACCCATCGTTAAACCCTCCGACATAGGAGATGAGGCCGCTCCTTTCATTGATGCCCACTAGTGATGCAGCTGGGGAGGGGGGGGGGGGCAGGCAGAGAATCACTAATGTGCGCCAAGCTAGACGCGGGAGGGCGGGTGTGACGGCCAGTGATGGGGGTGGGGGGGTGTATAGCACCTCGTTTGTGGGTGGGGGAGAGAGAGCAATGCCCCCCGTGGGTGTTGAAAACCAGTGATCATTGGTGGGGGGTTGGGGGGAGATCAAGAGGACTGACAGTCTTGGGAGTCACCTTTCCTGAACCCAAGATGTCATGAATAAAGCCCGTCAGCACCTCTACTTCCTCGAGGGTTTGCGGACAGCGGAAGCCCTGGGAGGGAGGTCTAGAGGCCATAAGACCCGCGTCGGCGGGTTCAGGGATGGCTGCTGCCCCTCCGCCCTCAGATTCATCAACGACAAACTCAATCAGGGACGCATTTCAGGACCCTTATTTTAACATTTAATTTCCTCTCTGAATGGCACAGTTTGTTTACACGAGTACATTGTGTACCGGTATTTTCTTGCACTGCAAACCAAAGAGATGGTTCTTTGGTTTCACACACTGAGTCTTTAATTTCTGTACACGAGGAAACTGTTGTCAGGCGGCATAAAAAGCCCAGCAGGTTGGAGCACACGTTTATGATGGAAGATCTATAAACAGCCTAGAAGGGGGCAGATTAGATCACTGGCCCCTGGGTCCATGATATCCAAGCTCATTCCCCTCCTAGCCGATCAATGGGTGGTCACGTTGCAGCTCTTCTAAGGCTCTGGTGAGCCCGCGCGTGGAATATTTGCGTTCAGTCCTGGTCGCGGACGCTGTGGAGAAGAGATTTACCGGCGGAGGGGGAGGGTTGGGGTTGCCTGGATTGGAGACCCTGCCTTATGAGGCAAGGTCGGCAGCACTGGAGCAAAGAAGGACGGAAAGGTCTCCAAGATTCTGAGAGAATTCTGAAAGGGGTGGACGGCCGGCGCTTTTCTCCCTGCGGGCCGGGAATAGCAAGCACCAGGGGACATCGGAATAAAGCGAGGGGAGGAGATGTCAGGGGTAAATTATTTTATCCAGAGAGGGGTGCAACCCCGGGGCTGGTGGTGGAGGCTGGGTCAACAGGGGGCCATTTAAAAGACTCTTAGACAGGCCCATGGGTGGAAGTAAAATAGAGGGTTGTGAGGGAGGGGCGGGCTAGTTGTTGAGGTCGAAGGGCCTGTACTGTGCCGGAATGTTCTATGATAAAGCTGCTGGTGTTATCTCCGTACAGACATATGAGGCTGCTTCGCTCCCAGGAGACTGTGTGTGGTGTTCTATGAGACGGAAGGGAGCAAGGTCCAGCGGCCAAGCTGGAGAAGCACGTGGTGGAGCAGAGGGGGGATGGGGAGGGGCGGCGTCAATGTGAGGGAGCTTGCACGGGTCAGCCTGACATGTGGTGGGTAATCCTGCTTGGCTTCTGAAACCTCCCGCCTCGGCTGCCTGGAGAGAGCGGACCCGTTCTGGGTCACGGTGGGCCGTTTGTCCTGAAGCGCCCATGCTTGACCAAGCCGGTCCCATTTGCCTGCCCTTGGCCCATTGAGCCTTTCCTGCCCATGTATCTGTACCCTCCCCCAAAATTACCTTGTAACTATCCCCATCTCTCCATCCATCCGACCGCCGTCTCTCCGTCCACCCGATCGCCATCTCCCCGTCCACCCAAACACCATCTCTCCGTCCACCCGACCACTGATTCTCTGTCCACCTGACCGCCGTCTCTCTGTCCACCCGACCACCGTCTCTCCGTCCACCACTCTCTGTGCTAAGATGGTTCCCCCTTGAGCCCCCTTTAAACCCCCTTTCACCTTCAACCTCTGGTTTTGGATTCCCCAACCCTGGGGAAGGGAATCTGTGAAGGTCCTTCTTATTTAAAACTCACCCAGGAGGCCCTCAGTCACTCCTTGTTGGAAACAAATGTTAAATGTCGACCTCCAGCCTGGACACAGGCCCTTCCGGCCTACGAGCCCATGCCGTCCAATGTTTTGAACAGTGGGAGGAAACCGGAGATTCTGGGGAACATAGGAAGTAGGGACAGGAGTAGGCCAAAAATGGCCCATCGAGCCTGCTCCGCCATTCAATAAGATCATGGCTGATCTAATTTATGACCTAACTCCACCTACCTGCCTTCTCCCCATATCCCCTAATTTCTCTATCATGTAAAAATTTATCTAACCGAATTTTAAATATGTTTAATGAAGCAGCCTCAACCACTTCCCTGGATAGAGAATTCCAAACATTCACTACTCTCTGGGAAAAACTATTTTTCCTCATCTCTGTCCTAAATCTACTCCCCCGAATCTTGAGACTGTGTCCTCTTGTTTTAGTTTCCCTGGCCAGTTCAAAAAACCTTCCTACATCTATCCTATCCATACCCTTCATAATCCTATATGTTTCTATAAGATCTCCTCTCATTCTTCTGAACTCGAGCGAATACAATCCTAGACGATTTAATTTTTCATCATGTCAACCCCTTCATCCCAGGGATCAACCTAGTAAACCTCCTCTGGACCATCTCCAAAGCCAGTATATCCTTCCTCAAATATGGAGACCAGAACTGGACATAGTACTCCACGTGTGGTCTCATCAGTACCTTATACAGTTGCAACATTACCTCCCTACTCCTGAATTCAATTCCTCTAGCGATGAAGGCCAACATTCCATTTGCCTTTTTAATAACCTGCTGCACCTGCAACGTAACTTTTTGCGATTCATGCACAAGCACTCCCAAATCCCTCTGTTCAACAGCATGCTGTAGTTTTTCACCATTTAAATAATATTCAGCTCTTTTATTTTTCTTGCCAAAGTGGATAACCTCACAATTACTAACATTGTACTCCATCTGCCAGACCTTTGCCCACTCATCCAGCTTAACTATATCCCTCTGCAGACTCTCCACATCTTATTACAATTTGCTCTTCCACTCAATTTGGTGTCATCCGCAAACTTGGCTACACCACATTTTGTCCCCTCCTCCAAGTCATCAATGGAAATGATGAACAGTTGTGGGCCTAACACTGACCCCTGCGGCACCCCACTTACCATTCTCTGCCAACCTGAAAAACTCCCACTTATCCTGACTCTCTGCCTCCTGTCAGACAACCAATTTTCGATCCATGCCAATATACTTCCCCGGACTCCATTTTCCTGTAACTTACCTTATCAAACGCTTTCTGGAAATCCAAATATACAACATCAACCTGTTCCCCTCTATCCACCGCACCCATTATATCCTCAAAGAATCCTAACAAGTTTGTCAAACAAGATCTTCCCTTTCTAAAACCATGCTGCGTCTGCCTGATTGAACACTTACATTCCAAAAGTTTCACTATTTCATCTTTAATGACGGCTTCAAGCATTTTTCCAACTACAGACGTCAAGCTAATTGGCTGATAATTTCCAGTCTTCTGCCTACATCCCTTCTTAAACAGTGGTGTGACATTTGCTGTCTTCCAGTCTGCCAGGACCTGCCCAGAATCCAAGGAATTTTGGTATATGACCACCAATGCATCAACTATAACTTCTGCCATTTCCTTCAGAACCCTTGGATGCATATCATCAGGACCAGGTGATTTGTCTGGCTTTAGTCCCATTAGTTTTTCCATCACTACTTCCTTTGTAACAAATATTTTATCAAGGCCCTCCCCAACATTCGCAACCTTAACTCCGCACTTGGGCATGCTGGACGTGTCTTCCACCGTGAAGACTGGCACAAAATATTTGTTCAATGCCTCGGCCATTTCCTCATTTTTTGCTACCAGTTTTCCTTTCTCATCCTCCAAGGGTCCTATGTCAACTCTGGCCACCCTCTTCCGTTTTATATATTTATAAAATTTTTTGCTTTCTGTTTTTATATTTTGTGCCAATTTACTTTCATAATCCTTTTTCCCATTTCTTATTACCCGCTTTGTAACCCCTTGTTGTCTCTTAAAGTTATCCCAATCTTCCAGTTTCCCACTGCTCTTTGCAGCTTTGTACACCTGCGCCTTCAATTTTATACTCTCCTTTATTTCCTGTTAACCATGGTTGATATTTCCCTCCCTTGCTGCCCTTTTTTCTGACCAGAATATATTTTTGTTGAGCATTACAAAATATTTCTTTGAAAATCTTCCACTGTTCCTCAAGTGTTTCATCAATTAGCCTGTGCTCCCAGTCCACTCTGCCCAATTCCTCCCTCATCCTATGGTAGGTGACTATATATTTTATATATATGATCATATATATATGATGCCCTGTTTAAGCATAATATATTAGTTTTAGATCTAACTATTTCCCCTTCCATCTGAATGAGAAATTCAATCATACTATGATCGCTATTTCCCAGATAATCTCTGACTATTACATCATTTACTCTACCTATCTCATTGCACAACACCAGATCCAGGAGAGCATGTTCTCTTGTTGGTTCCTTAACATGCTGCTCAAGAAAGCTATTGCGGATGCATTCTATGAAGTCCTCTTCCAGACTCCCACGACCAACTTGATTTTCCCAATCTATGTGGAAGTTAAAATCCCCCATGACTACTGCCGTATCATTATTACATGCCTCACTTATCTCTATTTATTTCCTGTGCCTCTAAACTATTGTTATTTGGTGGGTGATAGATAACACCAACCAATAATTTTTTCCCTTTGTTATTCTTTATCTTGAGTCCATTTAAATGGACTCAACATTATGCTCTTTAGATCTTATATTATCCCTCACTATTGCCTGGAGCTCATCTTTGATTAAGAGTGCAACTACACCTCCAGATATGGGGGCAATGTGCAAACTCCTTACAGAGAGCGCGGGATTCGAACTCGGGTCACTGGTGCCAACCATGTCACCTGATTCAAGTTCATTATCATCTGACTGGACATATACAGCCCAACAAAATCGCGCTTCTCCAGGCCACAGCGCCGGTGTACATGTACAACCCGACAAAACCGCGTTTCTTTAGACCACAGTGCACATGTACATATAGAACTCAACAAAACCGCATTTCTCCAGACCACGTCGCACGTGTACATATAAAACCCCACAAAACCGTGTTTCTCCAGATCACAGTGTGCGTGTACATATACAACTCAACAAAACCATGTTTCTCCAGATCACATCCCACGTGCACATATTCTTCTTTGGCTTGGCTTCGCGGACGAAGATTTATGGAGGGGGTAAAAAGTCCACGTCAGCTGCAGGCTCGTTTGTGGCTGAAAAGTCCGATGCGGGACAGGCAGACACGGTTGCAGCGGTTGCAGGGGAAAATTGGTTGGTTGGGGTTGGGTGTTGGGTTTTTCCTCCTTTGCCTTTTGTCAGTGAGGTGGGCTCTGCGGTCTTCTTCAAAGGAGGTTGCTGCCCGCCAAACTGTGAGGCGCCAAGATGCACGGTTTGAGGCGTTATCAGCCCACTGGCGGTGGTCAATGTGGCAGGCACCAAGAGATTTCTTTAGGCAGTCCTTGTACCTTTTCTTTGGTGCACCTCTGTCACGGTGGCCAGTGGAGAGCTCGCCATATAACACGATCTTGGGAAGGCGATGGTCCTCCATTCTGGAGACGTGACCCATCCAGCGCAGCTGGATCTTCAGCAGCGTGGACTCGATGCTGTCGACCTCTGCCATCTCGAGTACTTCGACGTTAGGGATGAAAGCGCTCCAATGGATGTTGAGGATGGAGCGGAGACAACGCTGGTGGAAGCGTTCTAGGAGCCGTAGGTGGTGCCGGTAGAGGACCCATGATTCGGAGCCGAACAGGAGTGTGGGTATGACAACGGCTCTGTATACGCTTATCTTTGTGAGGTTTTTCAGTTGGTTGTTTTTCCAGACTCTTTTGTGTAGTCTTCCAAAGGCGCTATTTGCCTTGGCGAGTCAACCCCACAAAACCGCGTTTCTCCAGATCACAGCGTGTGTGTACATATACAACCCGACAAAACCGCGTTTCTCTAGACCACAGTGCATGTGTGCATATACAACTCGACAAAACCGCTTTTCTCCAGACCACATCACACGTGCACATATACAACCCGACAAAACAGCGTTTCTCCAGACCACTGAGTGTGTGCATACACACACTATACCGCAAATAATGATCACATACTGTATACAAAAATATATAACTTAAAATAAAGAGATGTATATTTTTTGGGATGACTTATATCCTGTATGGTTACAGGATCGCATTCATCAATCTCGTAGCCTGTGGGAAGAAGCTATTCCCCAGCCTTGCCGTCCTGATTATGATGCCTCTGTACCTCCTTCCTGATGGTAGTGGGTCAGAGACCCTGTCCAACGGATGGGAAAGAGACCTCGATAATTCTCTGAGCCCAATTTAAGCAACGCTCCTGGTGAAGGTGCCTTATGGAGACCCCAGCGATCTTCTTGATTGATCCTCTGGTCCGATGCTTTGCGATCCCCGTCCCACACAGTGATGCAGCTGGATGGGACCCTCTCGATTGCTGCTGGGATGGGGGCTGGTAAATTAGCCCCTCCTCAAATTATAGAATTTATAACTCGAGCACAAATCCCCCAGTCTCAATAACGTCCTCCTGAAACTTTTCTGGGAGATCAGAACTCCCTACAAACTCTGAGAGTGGTCTCACCGACATCTCCCACAATCTGATCCCCTGCTACCCAACCCCCAGAGATTAGTCCAATGCCCCAGAGTCTAAATAAGAAGGATGTTCACATAATTGTTTCTCCTTGCACCCCTTCCATTCCAGCATCTAGAACCACTATTAGGGATCCAAGCACCTTCCGCCTGGAGGCGAACACCAGGGGTCATTAAACTAAATATAGACCCAGAGCGCAGTGACAGGCCATTACGGTCCACAAGTCCATGCCGCCCAATTTGGACCCCATTAACCTGCACCCCCCAATATGGTTTTAAGGGTGGGAGGAAGCCAGAGCCCCAGGGACCACCCACGCAGACATGGGGGAGAACATGCAAACTCCTTAAAGGCAGCCCGGGCCTCAGTTAGAGATTTCCCCTTAATGCTCTGAAGATACAGGTAGCCTGCACCATTGTCCAACTATGTACCATCGTCCAGCATCAACATCACCGGGGTGTGAGGGGGTCGCCGGGGGGGGGGATCTCTGACCGCGTTGGGGTTTCGGATCTGGAGCCGATGGTTTAGACTGGACTCTGTGGGGGCTGCGGGAGTGCAGGAGGTGAATTTACGGACACTCGGTGACCCTGGTGGGGGATCTCTCTTTTGCTTCTCTCTCACTGACTGTAAGAGGGGCCTCAGGTAATTCCTGCGGATGGCAAATCCGTATGCCTTACAGCAGGGAAAACGGAATTTAATGTAATACGACACTATGGCAATAAATTTAATCTTGAATCAACCCTCACCCTTCCCCTCCCAAATATGGGGGTCGGTCCGTTCACCCCAGTACCAATGACCATTTCTACCTGGCATCAGCTCCAATCTGGCGTTGCCCACCCCCTCTCCCTACGTTCAGTTCTGGTCACTTCATTACAAGAAGGATGTGGACGCTGTGGAGAGGGGGCAGAGGAGATTCACCAGGATGTTGCTTGGATTGGAGAACATGTCTTCTGAGGCCAGGTTAGCAGAGCTGGGACTTTTCTCTTTGGGTCGTAGAAGGATGATAGAGGTCGACAAGATTCTTAGAGGCATAGACAGGGTGAGTGGCCAGCGCCTGTTTCCCAGGGCGGGATCAGCAAAGACCAGGGGACGTCTGTACAGAGTGAAGGGAGGGAAGTCTAGGGGAGACATCAGGGGTGTTTTTTTATACAGGGAGTTGTGGGGGCCTGGAATGCCTTGCCGGGGATGGAGGTGGGGGAAGGAACACTGGGGGCATTTAAGAGTCTCTTGGACAGGCAAGACAAATAGAGGGTTACGGGTGTGAGGTTAGGGGAGTGTTAGATCGCTGAGAGGGTTTATCTAGGTAGGCACAGCACCGTGGGCTGAAGGCCCTGTACTAGGCTGGAGTGTTCTATGGGCCTCGATTATGATTTTCAACTTTTGGACTCCCGAGGAAATTGAATCAGAATCAGAACGAGAATTTATGGTCACGATCACATCACAAAATTCGTTGATTTGCGGCAACATCATAGAGCAAACATTTCTATCAACCACCTGACAAAATAAATAA
The DNA here is from genome assembly GCF_036971445.1 of Narcine bancroftii. NCBI lineage: Eukaryota > Metazoa > Chordata > Chondrichthyes > Torpediniformes > Narcinidae > Narcine > Narcine bancroftii. The sequence goes on from NC_091470.1 coordinate 203,532,248, forward strand.
AAATAGTGCACGAAAAGTCAAAGCGAGGCCATGTCTGAATCTGGTGGCGGAGGAGAAGAAGCCATCCTTGTGCTCGTCTTCAGGCTCCTGGACCTTGTCCCCAATGGGAGTAGAGTGAAGAGGGCCTGGGTGGTGGTGGGGTATGTGTGGTCTTTGAGGGTAGAGGCTGCTTTTTTAAGAGACGTCAATGTTCTCGATGGAGTGGTCTGGTGCCTGTGATGTTGCAGGCCGAGTTAACGACCCTCTGGAGTTTATTCTCATCTCTGCACCAGGCAGTGATGTAACTGGCCAGAATGCTCTCCATCTGGGGAAATTTGCAGGAGTCTTTGGCAACATCCTGAATCTCATACAGTAGAGCCACTGGGCTGGCCTTCTTCACGACTGCATCAACGTGGAGGCTACAGGACAGATCCTCGCAGATGTTGTCCCCCCCCACCACCCCAGGAATTTGATGTCTTGACCTTCTCCACTGCTGAGCCCTTGACTGGGTCAAGTTCCCCCGGCCCCCTCCTGGTCCACAATCATCTCCTGGGTTTTACTGATGTTGGGTGCAAGGATGTTGTGGTGACGCCACTCGATGACCCAATCCACCTCCCTCCTGTCCACTTCCTCGTTGCCGTCTGTGAGTCTGCCGACAACCATGGTGTCATGGGCAGACTTGTAGATGGCGTTGGAATTGAGCCTGGCCACACAACCGTGAGTGTAGAACGAGTAGAGCAGTGGGCTAAGCACACATCAGTGAGGAGGGTTTCACTTCCCCTGGACGCTGGTTTACACAATGTCTAAAGAGGCCCTTTGGCTCAGACTTTCCATGTTAGCTTGAGGGTTGCATGTCGACAACTTCCCCAGTCGCTCTCTCCCCTCCCTTCTGCTCCCACCTCCTCTGTTCACTAGCATCAGATCAAAGCTTTCCCCAACACCCCTCTCCCCTTCTCCCTGCACCCAGATTTTCAACAAAGCTGGGCTTCCGCAAGTTTCAGGTTCTGCGCACTGTGTCTCACCCCACCACTCTCCCCAACTTCCTGAACCCTTTCTTCTCGAATTACCATCTTCATCAGTCCCCCCTCCCTCGCCCCCTTGATATCATTCCCTCTCCATGTTGTCCTGCCCTGCTATGCCCCCCCTTACCCTTCCCTTCCACCATCCACATCCTCACCTAACCCCCCCACCCTCGCCGATTCCTAGGCCCTTCACATCCTTGCTGTCTCTCCCTTGCACCCCACCCTCCTCCATCGACCCCAGCCCCATTGCTCCAAAGCTTTTTCCTGTTCTCAGACCCTACCCACCTTCTCTCTGGTTTCCATATCCCACCCTCTGTCTCATATCCCCACCTTCTCTCTCTCTCCTCATATCCCCACCCCTCATATCCCCACATCCATAGCCCCACCTTCTCTGTCCCGATATCCCCACCCCCATATCCCCACCTTCTCACTCCCCCATAGCCCCACCTTCTCTCTCCCCAAATCCCCATCCCCATATCCCCACCTTCTCTCTCTCCCCATATCCCCACGTTCCCCAATATCCCCTCCATCTCTCTCTCCCCAATATCCCCACCTTCCCTCTCTCCTGATATCTCACCCTCTCTCCCCATAATCCCACCGTCTCTCCCCATATCCCACCCGTCTCTCCCCATATCCCACCCGTCTCTCCCCATATCCCACCCGTCTCTCCCCATATCCCACCCGTCTCTCCCCATATCCCACCCGTCTCTCCCCATATCCCACCCGTCTCTCCCCATATCCCACCCGTCTCTCCCCATATCCCACCCGTCTCTCCCCATATCCCACCCGTCTCTCCCCATATCCCACCCGTCTCTCCCCATATCCCACCCGTCTCTCCCCATATCCCACCCGTCTCTCCCCATATCCCACCCGTCTCTCCCCATATCCCACCCGTCTCTCCCCATATCCCACCCGTCTCTCCCCATATCCCACCCGTCTCTCCCCATATCCCACCCGTCTCTCCCCATATCCCACCCGTCTCTCCCCATATCCCACCCGTCTCTCCCCATATCCCACCCGTCTCTCCCCATATCCCACCCGTCTCTCCCCATATCCCACCCGTCTCTCCCCATATCCCACCCGTCTCTCCCCATATCCCACCCGTCTCTCCCCATATCCCACCCGTCTCTCCCCATATCCCACCCGTCTCTCCCCATATCCCACCCGTCTCTCCCCATATCCCACCCGTCTCTCCCCATATCCCACCCGTCTCTCCCCATATCCCACCCGTCTCTCCCCATATCCCACCCGTCTCTCCCCATATCCCACCCGTCTCTCCCCATATCCCACCCCCTCACACTCCCCTATCCCACCCTCTCCCCTCTCATACCCCACCCCCTCTCCCCCCCACCTCCCCACCCCTCCCCCCAACACACAGCCCTGGGAAGGAGCCTTGATGTCTGTGCCCTTTGAACCCATCACTGCAGAAGTGGAGATCGATTAGGGGCCTCCAGATGAGAATGAGGCAAAGATCAAAGGCCCCTCTCCCCCGAGGCCAGGTTGTATTTACATAGCGACCTTTGGCCTTCCCCGAGGCACGCCGTCAAGTCAGAGCACCAGTCACGGTCAGATTCAACCAACACCAGACCAACTGCGGTAGGCTGAATGGCACAGCAAAATCCTACAAATAGCCTGCCTGGGCCTTTGGGGCTTTATGAGGGGTAAAGCCTGGCTTAGGGAGGGGCCACGAACCCTCTCCACGCACTCTTCCCACTGAGCCCGGTACCCCCTCAGCTCCAATCACCTCCACCTCCCTGCCCACTAGTAAGAGACCCCGCCAGATCTCCCATAATGGGGGGGGGGGGGGGGGGGTGTCAGGGTGTGCGGAGAAGTGCTAGTCCCATTCCTATCCCCTCCGAGAGGCAGCAGTTGCCATGGAGACAAGGGCAGCTCGGCGTGGAACAGGCCATTCCAGCTACTGCTGGGAGGGGATTGGACGAGGAGGCCCTTCTTGCTAATTCCCAGCAGGACCCTTGCACCATGAATCACACCTAGCCCCCACCTTCCTTGGAGCCCGGTCTGGGTTTCCCAGCAGCCTCTCTCCCTGCTGTCTGCCTCTGTGGCAGATCCGGGCCACCACTGGCAACCCCCACAGGCTTCTCCTCAGTCTTCAGAGTGACCAAGATGGCGGACGGAGAGGGCCTCAGTTTTAATCTCTGTCCTGGGCCATAGTTTCTGGTTTGTAGAAGACCGTTCAGCCCCCTCGAAAGTCTGCTGCATCTCCACACCCTTGCATTCAAAGTCAGCGAAACAAAGGAGGGGGGAAGCCAGGGGAACACGACCCAGTCCTCATCGATGGCTCAGCAGCAGAGGGTCAAGAACTTCAAGTTCCTTGGGGGGGGGGGGAGGGGGTCAACATCTCCGGGTATCTGTCCACATCGATGCCGTCATGAAGAAGGCTCGCCAGTGGCTAGACGTGGTGAGGTGTTTGAGGAGATTCAGTTTGTCGCTGAAAACCCTCAAAAACCTCTGCAGGTGCACCGTGGAGAGCGCTCTAACTGGCTGCATCACACGGAGATGACAATGCACAGGATGGGAAAAGACAACAGGGAGTGGTGAACTCGGCTGCGACATCATGGGCACCAGACTCCACTCCATCGTGGACATCGACAGGATTGTGGTGTCAGAAGAAAGCAGCCTCTACCCTCAACGACCCCCCCCCCCCCACCACCTGGGCCAGGCCCTCTTCACTCTGCTACCATTGGGAAGGAGGTCCAGGAGGCTAAAGGCTTCTTCCCTGCGGCCGTCAGATTTCGGAACGGACAACGAACCTCAGCCACGACCTGTTTTGCAGTAATATCTATTTTTAATTTTAGTGATGTTCGCCCTGTGACCCTGCCACAAAACAGCAACTTTTGTGACGCGTTCACGACAATAAATTCTGATTTAACCACAAGAGCCACATCCAACTCTCTCCCGAAGACAGCCAACGACCCGTCCCCAACGACTCTCTGTGGCAGGAGTTCCGCTGGCTCACCGCTCTCCCAGTGAAGGTGTCTCATCTCGACTCTCCCTTCTCCTTAGACCGTGGACACCCACTTTGATCTGGACTTCCCCATCATCCAGAACATTCCTCCTGCATCTCACCTGTCCGACATAGTCAGTCAGAGTCCCACCCCCTCATCCCTGTACTTCTGAACTCCAGCGAGTACAACCACTGGCGTCACTGGGATTGGGGAGTGACACTAAAACAACTGCCTGTAGCGGTCCACGCAAGGGGACGCAAACCAGACCGCAAAATGGCCGACAAATGCGGCGACCGCGCGGACCTGGGTGGGGGTGGGTGACACCAGCTATCATCCCGGGTGAAGACGGCAGGAAGACAGGGAACTCTGGCGGGAACACCGGCCAACTCGAGGTCAGAGCTCCGAGGACGCAGGACGCCAGGGGCCCATATAATCAGAGCTGCTGGTGCAATAAATCAGTCTTCGATGTCGACTTGTCATGAGTGTCTTCCTTCCACACTCATCATAGCGTGTACGCTATGTCTCTAAAATCTTTTGCCATGCTTCAGCAGAAATGATTTATTTTTTATAAAAATATCCCCGTCATTCGTTCTAACAACAAAACCCTTTTCCGTCAGCCCAGCTGACATGGATCAATCTCCCTATGAGGCTAAAACTCAATGCTCGTTTCCTTTTAGAACTGACTAACGCACTCCAGTCAGAGTTGTCATTATGACCTGATGGCAGTGATGCTTCGAATCCCGTGGTTCTATCTGCACGCGGCCAACAGCAAGCGGTGTTGTTTTTGTTGCTGCCAGTGTTTTTACAGTCGTTGCTTTTGTCAGATGTTTTAGCCACTATATTGGGGTCATCAGTATTTGTGAAGCAAATTCATTAACGTTTTTTGAGAACAAATTAAAGGAAAAGAAAGAGGAAAATCAAAAATGTCTCCTGCTCCGTTGTAATTCGAATTTAAAGTACAATTATGTTGTTAGTATTCATCAAAGAAATATTACATTGAAGCAATTCAGTGACATTTATCACATATTATTCTATCTTTTTCCAACATTACTAAAGTTTTAGTGTGGTCTGGTACGGGAGCAGATCCATGAAGGTTGGGGGGGGGGTGGGGAGTGGACACCAAGAGTTACCGCACTGGGTTACCCAAGTGACAACCCCGGTTGATTAAGTCTCTCTTCATTGCCAAGAGCGCCTGGATTTTCAAACAGGTACAGGAGACAACTTGGTTGTGAGTTTACTGTCTAAAATAAACTGACAGTATAGAACATTCCAGCACAGTACAGGCCCTTCAGCCCTCGATGTCGTGCTGACCTATACAATCTAACCCTTCCCTCCTTCACACCCATTTGTCTTGCATCCATGGGCCTGTCTAAGAGTCTTTTAAATGTCCCCTATTGTACCAGTCTCCACTCCTGGTGAGGCGTTGCAGGCACCCACTACTCTTTGTGTACAAAAATGTACCCCCTGGCATCTCCCCTAAACTTCCCTCCCCTCACCTCGTACAGGTGCCCTCTGGTGTTTGATGATTCTGCCCTGGGAAAAAGGCGCTGGCCGTCCACCTTGTCTATGCCTCTCACAATCTCGTAGACCTCTCATCCTTCTGTGCTCCAAAGAGAAAAGTCTCAGCTCTGCTAACCTTAAGACATGACTTGTTTCCCAATCCAGGCAACATCCTGGTGAATCTTCTCTGCCCCCTCTCCACAGCTTCCTCATAATGAGAAGAATTCTTCTGCGAGCACACTGGCAGGTTATGTTTAACATTCACAGCCGTGTTATGAGGCTCGTTCAGGATCCTGATGGCTGCGGGAAAGAAACTGGTCATTCTGCCCTGCTGGTGAACGATTTGAGTTTATTCCTGACGGTGGGGGGGGGGGGGAGGAGAACGTGTTGGGATGGGATGGGTCTTTTGGGATGTCAACTGCCTTTAACGGACAGCTGGGGAGGTAGTCGAAGTCCATGGGGAGGGGGGGTAGGGAAACTTTGGGCAATGTTCTGAGCTGCATTCACTACCTTCAGCGGGATCTTCCCATCTCGAGCCCCCCCACCTCACGGTGGGATTCTCTCATCGTCGGCGAGGATGGGAGTGGTGGTTGGAATTCTAGCAGAAGCACGTGGCCTGCTGACCTCGCCCTGGGATGGGCCTGGAATAAATTACCTCCCGCATCCCAGGTGACCTCTCCTGTTCCACGGATACTTCCGTGGTTGGGAGCGCGCTCGAATCCGGGGCAGGATGGAGAATGGGACTGAGTTTGAGGGGGAGGGATGCAAGGTCCAATCACATCCTTCCCTGCCGACGGGAAGGGGTTTAGGGCGAGGGTCTTGTTCCCAACCAAATTCTGACACCTCCCCTGGCGGTCGAGACCCTCCTCCCACTAACAGCAAGGACCCTCCTCACCTACAGGGGCAAACACTGGATCAATTTCTGGCCTGACCTGCCCCGTTCCCACGTCCCGACCACCCAGAGGGAATTCTGTCAGTCCTCAGGTTCCAGGCTAGGAAGTGTGTTTCTAAAACTCAGCTCCTACTTCCTCCCCAACATTCCTCGCCACCCCTCCCACCAACCCCCACCCCGGACACACAGTATGAGACAACGCGCTGGCCCCTTTAACCCCCGACTTCCCCTTGCAGAAGGCCAGGGCAGGTTCAGCGTGCAGAGAGGGCTCAGGGCCAAGGAGGTGATCATGACCACCACCCCCCACCTCAGTCTGACAGTCTGCACGTTGGGAGTGCTCACTCCTTCCACGATTATGTCAGGCCCAGCACGCACATTCACGCACAAGCACACACTCACACACACCCCAATTGTACACACACACAAACAAGTACACACAACACATGCTCACTGACACACACGTGCATTTAATCAGACACACACACTTTGTCACCCACACTCTTGCTGACAAGCACACTCACATATGCGCATATACTCACTTACACATTTCTTTACCCAAATAAATACTCTTCCTGTCCCACACATACACACACTCAGGTAAACAAACACACACACACACATTCTTGTACAGATATGACCACACTCAGTCACACATACACTCAATCTCAGATGACACCAACACACACTCAGAGACAGACATGTAAACATACAAGGAAACAGATTTGCAGATAAACACAGATCCAGTCATACTGACCAGCTCTCCCTTCCTCCCTCACACACACACACACACACATGCATGCACACACATACACACAAGGACACACACACACTCATACATACACTCTCTCTCTCTCTCTCTCTCTCTCTATATATATATATACACACACACTCATAGACACACAAACACACTCTCACACAAACTCTCCAACACACACACAGACAAAGAACGTCCAAGATTCACCAACAAACTACGGTGGCAGGCAAGGAATTGATTCCAAAGGCCACTCCTGCCCTCGGTCTGTGTGGAGGACCGGGAAGCGGGGTCGAGGGTGGTGGGGTTTGGGGGGTGGTTGGTGGTGGTGGCGGATGGGGGGGGGGGTCCAGGAAAATTAAAAGCCCCATTTAAATGCAGCTCAATCTCCAGATGAGCGCCCGTGCACCCTGTCAACACTGAGCACAAGTCCGCCAGCCCGAGCAGACACAGTCACCTTGCTCGAAAGTCCGCCCCTGCCACACATCTCGTCCCCCTATGAGTGCATTTTTGTTTCACACGCACTGGACACAGCGTTTAGATCTCGAACTTGCCACAAAAGCAGGTTTCGGAACTTTGCAACATGATTCACGTACCGTCAGCTCGATATCTTCCCAAAGAATTCTCCGTTGGAAGAGGGGCTTCCTTTTCTTCGTTTAAAGATCCAGTCCTTTTAAATCTCACGCTCTCCTATTCTCTTTCTCTCTCTCTCTTTCACTCTCTCTCTCTCTCTCTCTAGTCTCTGTTACTCAAACAAAGAGCTGCTGGTTGCTCCAACCCATCCCCCATCACACCCGCCAGACATCAGCCTCGCTTTCACCTGCCTCCCCCCCCCCCCTCCCCCTCTCCCTCCCCCTCCCCTCCCCTCCTCTCCCCTGCCCTCCCCTCCCTCCCTGCTCACAGTGGCATGCTGGTCAACACGTATATAAACACTCCAGCACAGCCGTACTCACCTCTCCTTCCTCTTCGCCTTCCCGGTGCCTCCTCTCCCACCTTCTCTCTCTCCCTCCCTCCCTCCCTCTCTCTCTCTCCCTCCCTCCCTCCCTCCCTCTCTCTCCCTTCCTTCCTTCCTTCCTTCCTTCCTTCCTTCCCTCCTTCCCTCCCTTCCACCTTCTCTTTCATCTCTCTCTCTTCCACTTTCTCTCTCTCCCCTCCCACCTTA